>NW_020212150.1:429531-471785 GCF_003070985.1 Temnothorax curvispinosus | reverse complement strand
CAAAAAAATAAATTACAGGACGAAATGATAATAATTACTATAATATTTATTCATTTATATTTTCTGTTAAAGGATACATAATGGATACATTATTTTAAAAAAAGCATCTAATCGTTCATGAACATCGTATGCTTTTTTAAACATAAATTCTGCTAAATAATGATTAAAATGGTACTCTTTACGACCATATCGTGGAATACCTTCGCGAATATCTCTCCATAAACGTTCTATGTTTTGGGTATGGACACCCGTATTTGGATCAACAAAATTTTGAGAATGATTGACTACGCTATGTTGGTATGTTTTTTTGTCGATTTTCTCGTAGGCTTTCCAACAATCGCTGTAGATTATTGACCCAGGAGCAATGTATTTTTCAATCAACGGCAATAGCACTTCTGCACTACGAGATACAACTGGTACGACAAATATCTTTTTCGTGCCCCGTTGTACACCACCAAAAAGCCATTGTCCTGTGATCAATCGTCCACGATGGTATTTGCGACGTCCAAATTTAGCTTCATCAATTTCGACGATGACTCCATTTCCACCAATTTGATTTTGTTTGTGCATCAACCATTGATTCATGAGCTAAAATGCCACATTGTCGTATTTAAATATTATACATGTAGATTTACGAATAAAATCATTAGGACATAAATTAATTACCTCCCGGCAAAAGTTGGTCCAATCAACTGCTGTGCATGGTGAAATATCGAGCTCCTTTTCCAAAAATCTTTGTCGAGGGCTATTCATCATCATGATATAGCATATTAATCGACAACTTACAGCAATATTTATAAGGCCTTGCGCAAACCAAGTTCCGGTTAAAGCACTTATTTTGAAATTACAAATTAGTCTCTTGCGCTTGCGTTTTTGTACTTGTTTATAATAATGTTGTGTACAATGTATAATTAATGGTTGTCCACCTGTCATTTCTACAACATTATTGCAACGCGGACACTTCACTTTTGTGCGAATAACATTCTTTTCGCATAAATACTTCAACAATTCGTTGTAATTTGTTGTTAGTGCGAGAAATTCGTAAAATTTCATATTTGACAGTTCAACAAGTTATTTGTACGAAAACCTGTCGTATACTGGCTCATTTTCGAAGAGTACTGTTTGAAATTTGTAAGAAATATCAACAATAGTAAGAAGGATATTCAAGGACAACTTACGAGTATGCTTACAATTAGTATGTTTACACTTTTCACGCGAGACGTTGTCACGGGTTCGTGGCATGCTTACGAACTCGTTTATATATATAAGACTTCAATTTATCAACAATTTACTGTTTTAAATGTTGTGTTTTGGTAAAGCAGCGACTTTCTCGCGAAATAAAGTATTCTCTGCTTTAAAAAAAAGACGTAATATTAGTCGTTTATGCCTCTCAATACTTAAAATAACTGCTATATTTTCGAAACTTTTTTTGTTAATAACTTTTTAACGAATAACGAGCGACGGCTAAAACCTTCCGAAGGTCACTCAGGAGGGTGACCTTGACAACATATGTCAAGGTCAAGGTCATCGGAGGGTGGTCCCTATTACTGTATAATTACCAAATTGTTTTTTGAGTTTTCGATGCCAATGTGTTGCTTATGTTCGAAAACGCCGAATTTAAATTTTTTGAGAATATATATCTAAATATATAATATAATATAATAATATAACTATATATATATATATATATATATATATATATATAATATATATCTAAATATATATTTTTTGAGAATATATATATCTTACTCCCTGGGTGAAACTTACGTTCACTTTTTATCTCGTCTTTATGACAGCTTGTAACGTAGCAACATATAACATTAGAACGAAATTAGCGGTAATATGTAATCAAACATAAAAGCACAACCTACTTCGCGCGAAGTCATATACTTACGCTAATAATTATTTTTTTATTTATATTATTTATATTACTAGACACTACAGACGCGCGCGCTTCGCGCGCGCCATTTAGCTTTAACATTATGCTATTATATAATAATCGCGACACGACGCGAGCTGTCATATCATGACACACACGACGCACTACACGCACGAAACTCGCCACACTCCGCGATGACAGTCCCTCACGGGATGAAGCAAGCTACGGCGCGGCAATCAATCGATCATTTTATCAATTTTACGATACAAACGAAATTCACTCAGGTAACACGCCTTTTTTAAAAATGGACTGTAATATAAATTAGTTGTACACATTAGTTTTTTATTTCTACTTTAAAATAATTTTTTAAATATATAAAAATTAAAATTATATAAATTAAGTCGCTTTCCTATTTATACGGGGTTCGCTAAGATAAATTGACTCAGTTTACATTTAACTTTTTATTTGAACATTATTTAACATTTCCCACAATTTAAACATTTGTGGCAACTAGAACACACATTCTCTTTATTATATTTTCCTTGGTTATATTTTCCTTGGTTATTTCTTCTTCTTTCTCTTCCTCGTGACTTCGTCTACGTATAACTACACTATGATGTGTCACCTCAGGACGTTGTGGTTCTAAGGTCTGCGTAGCTTTGGTGTCGTAGCTCCGTGGAGAGGGAGGTAGAGGAGAGATAAGGCGGAAAACTTGAAACTCTTTCAAGAGTAACTTCAACTCAGGCTTCGGCGTTGAGGTTACTGGAAGAAAAGGAGTTTTTGTTTTTGGTGAAACCAAGAGAGTTGGTCGGCTGGCACCAAGAATCGGCGAATGACCGTCAGAGCGTCCTGCGCCAGTTAGCGACTTCGCGCTTAAAGTTACGTTACCTCTTGGTGACGGTGTCCGGGCACCGGAGGTATGAGGACTCTCGAGGGAAGGTAGAGATCTCGCCGTCGAGCGTCGTGCGTTGATCTCCTGGCGGCTAGCACCGGAGGGCGGTTTAATAAACACCTTCCTCGGAGGGTCTGGCACCGCGCGCCTTGCGCTGGGTGGCGGTTGAGTACCGCTTTTCAGAATCGCCTTCTTCGGAGAATTCGGGAAGAGGTCAGGAAGTCAGGAGCCGTGTGTCTTGCACCGGGAGTCGACTGAACGCTGTTCTTATATATATTTCGTACAACTTATATATTTTGTTAATGAGAGTGTCCTTTGTTCTTATGTCTGGAAGTACATATTATCCTCAATATCTTGTGACCGAAATCGTGGTAGATCACTCCCGCACTGTTTAATGTTATTTCGATAACACCCCGCCTTGGATTTTTCATGTTAGTACTCGGCGATAGGAATTCGCCAATCAAAAAGAATAAATAACGGTGTAGCAAAAACAGAGATTTTTCTTTATGATGGCGCATATAATTAAATTGTACAAATATATTTTACCTCATACTCATGGCCATGTTATGACCATATCGATAAGAATCATATTCTCTGCTAACATCTCTATCACCCACTATCTTATGACGGGTATCAACCAATAAATGTCGAAATAATCTAAAAATTTAATTGTACAATTCAAAAATAAACAGCATCGAGCCATAACGAGGTGTAAATGTTAATTTATTGAATAAAATTACAAAAATTACAGACGTTTCGGTTCACATCGAACCATCCTCAGTGTCTACTTTACGCAATTCGTTAACATAACGCAAACATTAATTAAATTTACAAATATAAACCGCAGAAGACGGCGTTCATAGGATTGTAGTACGCATGGCTGTAATTAAATTAGAAATTAGTTACGGCGTGTTAAAAACAATGGTTCTAATGTAATACGTACAAATTCTATGTTCTGTGGTGAGTAACTTTGTGGGGTCAGCATTGTCGATATCTTGGATGATGTGTTTCTTTTGTACATACAAAAGTGACAAACAACTCGGTGGCGCAAGAACGAGACCGCATATATAGACAAAGGCAAGGAAAGGAAGGGGAAAGGAAAGACAGTAGTGGGAGCCAAAAGCTAAGGAGAGAACAGATTCAGGACCGAGAGATATCCCTCAGGAAGAGACTCCGTGTCATTTTGTTTATTTAACGGAGATGACTGTCGTTTTATATGTATTATTTCTGACGTATTTCTTTCTGAGTGACGGCTCAATGTCCAAAACTTCCACCTCTTCCCAGTCAAACTCGTGGTCAGTCTGCAGCCTGTGAGCCGAAATGACCGAAGGGGAACCAGAGTTTCTGTTAATATCCATTTTATGTTCTTTAACTCTGGTTTTTAATTGCCTTTTGGTCTGCCCTGCATAAGATACCTCACAATCTTTGCATGAAATTTTGTAAACAACATTGCTGTGAGAAAACTTGTCAAGATTGTCCTTACCCGTCTTAATGAATCTTTTTAAGGGATGTGCGACCGAAAAGTTAATCTCTACATTTTTGACTCACTTTTTGAATTTACCAGAATTTTGGAAATTCCAAGTCAATACTCGTCTTAATGCTGTTTCTTGCCACGTCATCCATGTACCAGCTCGAGAAAAATTACCAGAATTTTGGAAATTCCATAACTTTTTGAATTTTTCAGACGTGGATTTGACGTAGGGAACGGTAAAATATCTGACATTATTTGACTCACACAATAGATCAACTCTTCTCTTTTTCAAAATAAATTGTGTTACTCTACTCTTTATAGACGAAAAAATAAACGGCAAAGGATAGCCATTGTCTAAGAGTAACCGAATGATTAAGTTGAAATTTTTCTTGTGATATTGTGGATATTGTCAGAATCTTATCTATAAGCCCAAAAATGACGCTCTTTTTATGGGATATTGGATGGTGTGAATGAAAATTAAGGTACCTTCCTGAGAAAGTAGACTTATGGTACCAGTCGAAAATGAATTCTCCGTCTCTCACCATTACCGTGACATCAAGAAAATTCAGTATGTTATTATTGCTGATTTCAATAGTAAACTGTAATCTGCTATGTAGTGAATTAAAAGTTTCTAAAATGTGTTCGAAATGTTCAGGAGAAGCTGCCATAAAAATATCGTTCACATATCTGCGAAAAATTCTAATGTAAGGTAACAGGTTTATTGCCTTTGCCTCTATGTCCTGTAACGTAATGTCAGCAATAATTGGTGAGAGAGGAGAACCCATCGAAGAGCCAAATATTTATCTGTATATACGGTTGTTAAACACAAAGAAAGTCAAGTTTAATACTAACCGGACAGCCAACAGAAATTTATCCTTCGGTATGTGTGTTCCCTCAAAGATAGAGTCCCATCTTTTTTCGATACTATTAATTGCCAGATCTAAATAAGGTACATTGGTGAATAAAGAAACGACACCCAACGAAATTAGTTTGTAAAATTCGTAATTTATTGCATATACCCGCACTTTAACCCTTTGGACCAACGGCTCTTTTCGAAAGACGGAACCCAGTTTTCTCCGCACAAGAGCTTACCTTGCACGGAGGGGCGCAGGTATCGGAAAAACATTCCATGCTTCATGGCTCTAGTGGACTCGAACCTGGTTCCTCAGATTACGAGTCTGGCGCTCTACCACTAGACCACACTGCCACCTTTTAGAGTCATAATGTATTTAAAGTAATTAAATACGGGAGCAAAGCACAGGTATTGAGCTATTTTTCTTTATAGTGGAATAGGCCTACTAGGGAAACCACTAAAAAAAAAAAACGCATTTACAATTGTACCTCAAGGGTGATGCGGAAATCTATTGGTGTTACATGTAAATACACGCTATCACTTATTTGCGTGGCTTATTATATATGTCCTCCGGGGCGAAGCCCGGGTAACCAGGTATAAAGCATAAAGCAAATGTAATTCAAAACTGTAATTCACAAATTAAAATTAAGCGTAGAATCCAACTCGACGAAAATGTCCGATTTATTTCTTCCATATTGTATATACATATTGTATATACATATTTTTATCTATTTATACACATATACATATACTCATCAATTATTGCTCAGTGTATATCAATTATTTACATACTTATATATTTATGTATATGTGTACAATACTTTCTGTATAAGCAATTATACTTCTTTAATTTCTAAAAATATTTTCTTTAGTTCAAGCGTTTTCTGTATAATCAATATCTTCTACATTAATATCAGCTTCTCAGGAAGAGAAGGGTTTGCACAAAATTAATAATGGTTTTAAAATATTTTTGGATAATTTATTAAAACAGACAGTTTATTTTCGGATAGTTTATTATGCAATAAATTACGAATTTCACAGGAAATCAGTGTGTAATTTGATTCTAATGTAATGTCTCTCAAATCATTCACCAGCTGAGAACTATTTTTTAAGTGTGTGTTAGGAAATGTGATATTATTATAAATGATGTTATGCAAAAATGAAGCTAACGTGTACAATGGACTGTTAATCGATGAGACTATAGTAGGGGAGCTAGCTCCATTTTTTCGTGATTATTTCGGTACTTATGAAACTTTTTGTGGTGATTTAAGCCGGTATTCATAATCAGATCTTATTTCAAGACCGTCTTAAGTAATATCTTAAGATGCTAATACGGCTCTGTGATTGGTTAATGACATCTTAAGATTGTACTTAAGATGGTCTTAAATATAAGAACAGCAGACTATGAATACCGGCCTTAGAATGTTATTCAATGATCAAAGCTCCGGCGACTGACAAAAAAGTGGGTCGCTTTAGGTGGTACAGCCACCCACTTGTGTAAAAAAAATTTTTTTAAGTTATTTCGGTATATCAGTCATTTTGCACCATAATTCTTTGATATATTCTATAATTATTAGCATAATTGACTGACAAAAAAGCGGGTCGCTTGTGGGTGGTAGGGCCGCCCAAAGATGTCTTTTTTTTCAAATCATTTCGGTATGTCAGTCATTTTGCACCATAATTCTTTGATATATTCTATGCCTATTAGGATAATAATTGACTGACAAAAAAATAGGTCGCTTGTGAGTGGTAGGACCGTCCAAAAATGTTTACGTTACGTTGTTACGTTATGAATCAGTAGTCAAACAATCGTATCATGATTTTTAAATAATGTTACAGAATCGAGTGACAACTTTTCTGAGGATGAAGATGACCTAAATGATTGTGACAAATACGATGAAGAAAAAGAAGAAAAAGATTTTTAGTCTTTTTTATTTATTTTTTATGATGATGATTTAATGCTATTTTTTATTACTTTTTCTGTTTTGATTACATAATAAATGACCGTAAAAAAAGATTTTGACTTCAGTTTACGATGTACTTTTAATTATTTATTTGAGTAATGAAAAGACAATAAGAACTAAATGAGTCCTGAGGACCATCAATGGTAAATTTAAAGAAGGAAAAAATTTATAAGTCACAAACTATGGAATTTACAATATTTTATGATAAAATATTATAAATTCATCAGGACTCATTTTAATTCTTATTGTCTTTTCATTACTCAAATAAATAATTAAAAGTACATCGCAAACTGAAGCCAATATCTTTTTTTACGGTCATTTATTATATAATAAAAACAGAAAAAGTAATGAAAAATAGCATTGAATCATCATCATAAAAAATAAATAAAAAAAACTAGGAATCTTCTTCTTCTTCATCGTATTTGTTACAATCATTTAGGTCATCTTCATCCTCAGAAAGGTCGTTACTCGATTCTGTAACATTATTTAATAATCATGATATGATTGTTTGACTACTTTATTTTCTTTTTTTTTCTCTTTTGGGCGGCCCTACCACTTACAAGCGACCCATTTTTTTGTTAGTCAATTATCCTAATAGTCATAGAATATATCAAAAAATTATGGTGCAAAATGACTGACATACCAAAATAATTTTTTAAAAAATAACATTCTTGGCCGGCTCTACCACCCACAAGCGACCCGCTTTTTTGTCAGTCAATTATGCTAATAGTCATAGAATATATCAAAGAATTATGGTGCAAAATGACTAACATACCGAAATGACTTAAAAAAAAATTTTTTTTTGCACAAGTGGGTGGCTGTACCACCCAAAGCGACCTACTTTTTTGTCAGTCCCCGGAGCTTTGATCATTGAATAACATTATGAATCACCACAAAAAGTTTCATAAGTACCAAAATAATCACGAAAAAGTGGAGCTAGCTCCCCTACTACTATAACTCTGTAATGTTTACATTACCGCACAGTTTCGAAGAAACAGTGCGGTAATGTTACATTACCGCACTGTTTTGACTCGTGTATGGAATTGGCTATTTGTCACACAGATGGCGCGCGCGTAATGGGCCACTTTCCACGCACGTGTGATATAATAGTTATTTGTGTAACAAGTGAGGTAAGATGAAAATTCCCGGGTGCAGTTACCGCACTCGCCTTCGGCTCGTGCGTAAACTCCGCACCCGGGAATTTTCATCTTTACACGCGGCTTACACTCCCTATTTTATGTTGCAAGTGCCTGGAAAGTGGTCTATCACGCACGCGTAGCGTGCGTAATGGGGCACTTTCCATGCACGTGTTGCATAATAATAATATAGGGCCCTGTATTCCTGTTCCGAAATAAATTTCTTCTTCTTCCATCTCACGAGTAAATCTCTTAGGTCGTTGGTTATCCTCCTCAAAGGATCTTTTTTGACCACAGTGTACGTTTCCGGGTCAGACAGAATTTCCTTCATTTTTTAAATGTAGTCATCTCTGTTCAGGGCTATGGTGACATTGCCTTTATCCGCTCGTGTGAAGAAAATATTCGGGTGTTCTCTCGCGAATTTATTTGTCTCTTTCCACCAACTTAGCAACGTTCTGTCTATCGAATTACATTGAATAGTTTTTGTAAGGATTGTTAACAATACGAATAGATTGATTTCTAATAGAATGGGAAACTTCCTTTTTGTATTCTTTAAAATGCAATAAATTCTTTTCAATGTGTTTAATGAACTCAACCACTACTTTTTTTATATTTTTTTTATTGACAGGCATATTAAAACGGTCGCCCAATTGTAGTAACGAAATGACACCCTTCGGAATGCTGGCATTAGACAGATTATGAAACCATTTTTCGTGATGGTTTTCCAATGGTAATTCTATGTCAAATTCGTTAGGAGTTTATCAGCTATATTGCATTCTCTTCCATGTCTTCTAATATTTCAAAATCTACATTACCGATGTTCTCTGAACCCCTTTGCTTACCCTTAATTAATTCTTTCAAAGTTTTTCACATCTTTGTAGGATTCTTCCTATTATTATCTACCACATTCTCATAATATTCCTTCCTTTTTGCTCTGATAAGTTTTACTACTGCATTTCTTTCATTCTTGAAATATCCCCAGTCCTGCTCCTTATAATACCTGTGCTTATTGCTCTACCGTGAGCCTCATCCTTTCTATCTGCTGCCATTCTAATTTCATCTGAATACCACTTTTTCCCTTCCCATATTTTCAGAATTCTAAACTTTTTCTTAGGCGCTATAATATCTAATGCACTAACCATCTTCTCAACAAATTTATCTGCTTTCTTATTTATATCTAGCTCTATTATTTGCTTACATTTCCCTTCTACTATTAAACTAAGAAAATCGTTTACATTAAATTTACTATAATCCCTACCAATAAATTCTCTATATTTATGACTCGATTTACTTACACTAAAGTCAACTTTCAACCACGCGTGATCTGTTATTTTAGGTTTTTTATTTACTTCTACTTTTACTTCACTATTCGCGAAAACTAAATCTATAGTTGTTTGACTGTCTTTTGTAACTGTTGTTGGACTATTAACATATTGTTTCATTCCTAAGCTTAACATTGTTGTTTGCAATTTTCTTGCATAAAACGAATCTATCATTAAATCTATATTAAAGTCTCCTATACCACCATACATTCTCCTTTAATTACCAATGTTTCCATTATGTCCTCCAGAAATTTTATAAAATCACCATCCGACGCACTCGGTGAATGATAAACTACAATTACCATACCTTTATACAAATTTTCTCGTACTTCAATTACTGCGCACCAACAATTTAAAACTATTTTCTTCGTTAACATTACCTCATGCTTTATGTCACTTCTTATGTATAAAATTACTCCTCCTGTATTTCTGTTTTCAGCATCGCATCTTACTATGTTGTAGCCTGGTACATACACTTCACTGTCTTCTATGTCTGCTATCAGCCTAGTTTCCGACAGCGCCAAGATTGCAGGATTTATTCTCTTCATAACTTGATGTTGTATCTCCTCCTTATGTGCCATTAAACTTTGCGCGTTGGTATACAAAATTGACTCAATTTTTGTCTGCAGTTGCTACTTAGTAGTTTCCCAGCCAGTTCTCTTTTTTCCTCCTCAAGTGTTCTTCTAAATGTCGGACATTCCGTACTTAAGGCATCATGTTCATCATTTATCTTCAAGAGAGGGAGAGAGAAAGGGAGCGAGGGAGGGAGGGAGAGAGGGAGGGGGAGAAAGAGAGAGAGAAAAAGAGAGAGAGAGAGAGAGAGAGAGAGAGAGAAATCGCGCTGGTCCATTGATTTTATTAAAAGGCAATGCATTTTATTGGCGAGATTAGCAACGTACATATCATGTAACGCATAACAAAAACGAAATCGCCACTGATCGTTTCACCGATGGAAAACTACAATAAAGGATTACTCGAACGGGCGATATTATCCGAAAACAAAACTCACTAACTAGCTGGACATCTGACCGATGTACCGATCCGAGCTTTGCACATATGCATATGTGCAATTGAATGCAATTGCACATCGAACAAATTGCCCCGTGATATTCCTAATACCTAATATCGAAAAAACGTGATCACGTTTAAGAGTGTTGTGCTTGCACTTAGGCTACAGATTCTAACTCTATCTCGCTACACCGTCTCTAATATTTTTGTCTCCCTCAAAATACTGTAGAAAAATTATGGACACGATTAGATATATAGCTTCATTTGTGAAGTAATCGTCCGACGGAATTCAGTTTAATCGCCGCATTCGCGGTTACAGGTGACTGATGCAGATAACTCTCGGAACATCTCGTGTCATCGAACTTCGAAGTGAAAATTGGCACAAATAAAATTCTCAATTTTTGTGATCAAGCTCTTAAAATTTTAGATTGTCCATTCTCTTTAATAATTAAGTTAATTTATTCAAACAACATATTTTTGTAAGACGAGCTAACTCTATCAGTCCGGTTACTCTAATATTTTTAATAACATTTATCTTAATTCGCAGATATGTTTAGTACGAAAATTATATCTGATCGTGTTTTACACTTGCTTTTAATTAACTTATTATATTTTACTTTTGTTTTAATTAAATGAATTATTTTATTTCTTGTTTAATATGTAATTAATAGATTTGCGAAATTTCATGAAGGGTAGCTTTTGTCGATCCACAGAGTTACTTGCATTAGTCATTATAAGAAACGTATATGTAATCTTTCTCCCTTCTTTTTTGTACGCTTCGAGGGCGCGAAAATAAATTCTTATTTCTTTCATTCTATCTCTTTCATACGCTCTTCCCCCTTCTTCCTCGTACAAGCAATAAATACCAAGTGTGTGTCTCTATTATATTTGACCTGATGAAACGCGATTACATTACATGTAGCGTTATTAAACGGAATGGCGTTAAAAAATCGTCTATATTTTATCGCGTTGGAAAAATGGAGTAAGTCACGCGACGGTCACGGAATGCGGCAGGATCTAAATGTCGTTGCGTTACAATTTTCGTCGGTGCAACATACAGGTGTCCGCACAACGCCCAGAAATCTCTCCGGAGAATTTCCCTCGAGCGCGAAAATTCATGGCTGACAAGCGTTGTTGATGGTTGTTGAGGCCTGTGCAAAAACCGACGCGAACTCGCAACGCGGATGCGGGACGGAAGCGAAAGCCGTTGTTTTTTTTTACATTGTTTTACATTGTTTTCTTTTTGGCAATAAATGTTCCCACCGTCGCGACGCGTATCCCGCGTCGATCGTACGGCAGCTCTTTTTACTTTTTTTTTTGTTAAATATTGCGACTATATCTATCGCGTAATTATCGAATCCGAGGACTCGCCGCATTCTGGTTTCGCGGGTTTCCGTTATGGCGCGGTGGTATGAAACGTATAAAAAAAATCGCCTTCTATCAAAAGTCGGAAGTGGATGATTAAAACTTTAAGAATCATGCATTAAAAAAATTATTGTTAAAAGAGAATAAAAAACGCATTGGTCTTCCAAATATTTTGGTACGAAAGTACGAATAGCTATATACGTTTCACTCGCGTTTCCGCCTTTTTGACGGCGCGCGACGGGATATATACCTCGATACAAATTACAGTTAATTGTGCGGTACGGCATAGATATATGCAGCGAAGCGAGGAAGAATCATTGCACACGCTCGCGGGACCCTCTTAGTGCTTCGTAAAGCTGATCTCGTGCGGCGGCTGGTCCTTCTCCACCATCCACACGCTTCCGCTCTTGCCGGTGCTCAGCACGTGCACCAACGCCTTCGCCACGTGTTCCGTCCTGCGGTATCGGGTGTTTTTTTTAAGTTGTTCTTACGTGCTAATTTTATTCTACATCTCTACGTTTGGATAAATTAGATACATAAAAGTCTCGTTGTAGAAGTTTTTAATTTTGAGGTTGATGCTCTGGACATCTGAAACGATGCCAGGGAACTCGGAAATACCAATTGCTTATTATTATTCATGTAATTAAGAAATAATTATAACAGTTATTTATTTTTACAGTTACGTGGAAATTATGTTAAGTCTCATACCTTTGAGGAATTGACGAAACTATATCCTTTTGCCAGGCATCTTCGTATCGAGCCAAAAGAAGCTTTCTGTTGACGTCACGTACCAATTTGGTATCTGTGGCACCCGGACAAAGTGCCATCACCTTAACGCCCGTCAAATCTACGTGATATTGATCCTTTGCAAGAATTAAGAAGAAAATTAGTATACATCTATCTTCTTTATATAAGAGAATAATACGATCTGTATCAAATTTAGTGAGAGAAATGTTTAAATGATAAGTTATTAAATTCTATTTTCTAAATCTGTAAACGTAAATTTTTTTATAAGTGTTTTCTTTAATTTCTGTAAATAATTAAAACCAATTGAAAAATTGATGACTCATACTTATCTATTATTCTGAGTTACTATCAATAGCATAAAATCGAGAAATAAAAGGGGACTTCTTACCCCAAAAGCTCTAGTGAAGCTGACAATAGCTGCTTTCGTCGCGGAATAAATTGGCACGCTGACGTAAGGGTTAATGCTAGTGTTGCTGCCAGTATTAATGACGACTCCACCCTGGCCACCCCTATCGGTACCCATAAATCGTTGAGCAAGCAAAGTGCCGCGTATTATTCCATTCTATAATTATATTTGCGGAGACATCAATTTTTGCTACACATGTGTCATGAATATAAGAAAATATTACTTTACGATACATTTTGCATTTAATAAAGAAGCACAAACATAGAAATACGCTATGAGATATCGCCTTAATTAATTAAAAATAAATAAGACATCAAAAAACGAGGAAATGAAAAATTGTCATAAATTTTTTAACGCATCAAAGATTAATTTTTGCAAATTATATTGGATATGAAACATGCAAGAGCACATTGCAAGGAATTTATTGGATATTTTCTTACGAGATTAATGTCTACTTCAAGCTCCCAAAACCGGTCATTCATGATACCAGCATTGTTGATAACGATATCAATATGACCGAATTCCGCGATCGTTGTCTGAAACGATTCTGCAAATTGAATTGCATCGTATGCTAAATTATAATTGCATCACAAATGAAAACGATATACATATGTATATATGCGTTAGTCACTTATGCGGATAGAAATAAATCGATGATAGATTAGGATCAGAAATCGCGAGTTATCATACCTTCGAATTGTGGATAATCCGTGACGTCGCACTGCGAGAAGATTACGCGATCTTTGCCGTGTTTTGCGGCTAATGTTTCCACCAGTTTCTCTCCTTCTTCGGTGTTTATATCGCATATAGTCACCTGTATACAATCAAATATTGTTTTTTAAATAAATTTTATCATCAACTATATACTGTAAAAATTATTCAAAAGACATTATTTTTTGTATATTTATGGATTAATTTAAATTAAAATGTTTATATGCACTGAGAAAAAAATATTTAGACAAAAAAAATATTTATTTAGGTGTGTGGCTGCCAATAGCTTATTCACTTAATATAATACACATTTATTTAGAATTATTTTTATTTAAATTAAGTAAAAATATCTAATTCTAAATAAATATATGTATTATATTAAGTAAATAAGCTATTGGCAGCCACATCTAAATAAATATTTTTTTTCTCAGTGCAGGAGATTTGTCGACGCTGTTGGAAAATTAAACGGAGATTTTATAAAAGCAGAAAAAGTACATTTATCATCAGTAAAAGTATCGATTAAAATGTAATACTGTATAATATATAAGAGAATACGACCATTCCAATAAATATTTTAAGATATATAATGAGTGTGATCATGTAACTATATATTCGTCGCTGATATTAATGATGACGATTTCTTTCCTAAAAGCTCGAGGACGCGGCAAGTTTTTTCTCTGTCTGAAAGAAGTCTAAATATAAATCGGTTGTTATGAAAGAAAACGCGCGTGGAAGAATCTTTGAAATGTTTGTTTTGCGTGAAATTCCAACTCGTAAAATCGAAACAATTTTAATTTTTTCGTTGTTCGGAAAATCGAATAGTGGTATCATTATTATTTTCTTTGGAAAGGAGAAATATTTTAACAATGCAACAAATATACAAAGCTATAAAGAATTGTTAAATAAACGTTTTTTTCTTTCTAAATTATAATGTACCTTGGCACCCTGATTCAATAGTTCGATGGCATACGCTTTACCGATGCCGGATGCGGCTCCTGTTATTAGGGCAACTCGCCCTTTTATTTCCATTTTCCTTAGATTTTTATCTTCTCCCGTATAGTTATATCTGCAAATAGAAAATTTGACAATAGAATAATATCCGAGTATGTTTGAATAATGTTTATAACTAATAGAAGGATCATAATATTGCGAAAAGAACTGTGCTCATTTAAAGTGTGCCTATTAAAGTAAATTGAAGAATTTGGACGAAAATATTCGCATAAAATTGTACATAAATACAAACACGTTTTAACTTAACAATATAAATGTTTATTAATATAGCCACGGACATTTCCGTTATTTTAATTGCTATATACTTTGTCAGAATTAACACCCCAGAAACCCTACTAAATTTTTCAGCTTGTTTATTTAACCTTGACATTTACACCCTGTGCTTATTCATATACTTTTCGGAAGAGAACTCTCGTATACGAGGAGAGAACCAAAAGTAAAAAATAGCCGATCTATATACGCTGTCATCTTTTTTATTCTTTTTCTTCTATTCTATTCTTCGCACAATGCGATGGTTAATTTTTTACAATGCATTATTATAAAAAGACAAGGTTAACGGCCAATAACGAGCAGCAAGGATGCTGAAAATTAAAATTATGTACTATTAACAATATTAAAATGGGGACGTTTCGGCAACACCGTGCCTTCATCAGCCAAACTTAATTACATTAAATAGTCACGAATCGTACATTTCTACATCCAAATAATTACGGTAACAATGTTATAAAGTCGCAATCAATGTACAAACGGTCTTTAGTCGGAAGATGAGTAAACGAGTATAATCTTGATATTGTTAACTGAGTAAAAACGGAATAGAAACGCATTTTTAAAAAACTTGCTTAGAAGTCCGAAGGGGTCCATGATTTATTTCACAGTCGACAATGGGAAAACACTATTTTCTTTTCTTGTTTACTAAGTCATAAAGCGTTTTTGGTTTTATGTTATATTTTGTTGCTACGATTTGAACAGAGCCTCCTTGATTGACTTCATCGATTGCCTTTTCTTTTTGTTCTTTTGTGTACTTGTTGTAACTTTCATAACTTTGATTTTTTTTTCGTATCATTTGTATTTTCTGCAAAATACGCCGTAAGAGCAGATCTTTTCGCAGAACGCACAGTTTGATAACGGCAATGAAACGCTCGGTGGTGCAAAATACACCGTGAGAGATGATCCTTTCGTAGAACGCACAGTTTGATAACGGTCCTTCCGAACATAACAGAAAGTCCAATGCATTATTAATTACTTTATCACTTCGCGCAATTGATCATGTAACTAAAGATACATATCATCATTCTAAGAGGACACAAGAGAAAGTGGAAATGGTTTTTCATTAAAATCTGAAATTCGAATTTCTTCACATTTAACCGCGCGCGTCTGTGCTTTTTTAACAATAATTCTCAACTCTTCGTTCCACAAGAGATTAATTCATCCCCGTGTATTCCAAGGAATTCGGAGGGGCACTCACGCGACGAGTGCACCATTCTTCCACCTGTCACATAGCACGTCGGCATCAGCGAGGCAGCGAGATACCGATAAACGATCAATAATTTAGTGCAATTCACACTTTTCACCCCGATATTACAAAATTTTTTGAATTCGACACGTCTGAATTCCGATACACCATTAAACATCCCCCTCGTACGCTCACAGTAAAAATTTGCTTGTTATACGTCGTTTGATTCTCTCCCTCCGTCCATCGTCGGGATTAAGTTCACTGACTCGTTCTCTTTTCCGAGTACCTTTTCGATTTCTCCACCTGTGCCGACGTTTTGCTACAGGGGTGCAACGAAGCTGGGCAAGTCGGAAGTTAGCAATCCGCGGTTACTCGGGACAGTGCTGCAGCGGTCCAGACGTCGCGTCTCTTCTCCGTTAAAAAAAGAATCGACGGCGTCGAAGCAACCCCGGGAAGGTGTGGTTGGTGGCTGATGGTGTACTGGCTGACTGACGGTCGTGACGGTCGGAGTGCACACCCGGTATAGTCCGATATTGATTGGCGCGTCTGCGTGCCATGCGGGTGTGCGCGACGTTGCGCCGGCCGCGGCCGGTGCGTGCCCTTCACGCACGTGCGTAAATGCCGTGTACGTATGTACATTTGCGATCCCTCGGTAGACTATCCGGCGGCCTTCGCCGTCGGTCCCGTAGCCCCTTTTATTTTTAGAATCGTCGCCGAAAAGGCAACCGCGCCCCGAAAGCGAAAGTTCGAAAGTCCTTTTCTTGAAAGATTGGACTTACAGCGCGAAATTTGCTTGATTTAAGGGGCGAAAATATATATATGTCCTCTCGCGCTTAATATTTAATTTATACGTATTGATTTTATAACTGTTGCGTTATTACGTTTATTCATTTTGGATTCCTTTAAAAGTTCCTTTAAAAATTAAAACAAATTTTCCTTAAAAATTCCATTAATAATTAGAACAAATTTTAGACAATATGTATACCTGTGTATTTTGTTAGGATAAAAAATTCCGAGTTTTGTGTCTAAGACTAGAACTGTTAAACTTGCGTGTTAGAAAATTGTCACGTAAAATTATGATCAATGCTGTAATAATTATATATTGCAAAGGATGTGGCACAAAAATAAGTTGATAAATATTTACGTGTGTTACGTTTTGTTTTTTAAGTTACGCAATCCACTTTGATACATCCTCCTACGTAAAAAAAGAAAACCTTAAAATAAACATTTCTTCTTTATTTTAAATTTCAGATGCAATGCACAAAACATTATGTATTAACATGCTTCTTGAGGTACTGTCGCATTAACATACTTATTAAGTTATTCAAGATAATACTTATCGGTACAATGTATCAGATGCAAATAATTGTTCGTCGAATACTGAAATCTTGAACTGATACTAAATTTTTATTTTATTTAATACCGATATTACAATATTACGATTTAATAAGCTGTTCTATTTTATACGGTTTAATGAATCGTTACATGAAAAATTACTGATCGAATAAATTAATCGATCAAATTAGGCGAAAATTATTATTTCTTTTGAATAAAATACATACGTATTTTGCAATGTATTTAATGTGTTTAACACAGATATATTTTTAGATTAAAAAAGTAAGGTATCAATTCGTTGACAAAAGAATATCATTAAGAAAATTTTAATTTTAATATAACTTTGTGTACATATAGAAAGGGTAAATAGAACAATAATAGAATAATAATTATTTTATCTGTTTTTGTAAAATTGCCATATGTCATGTAAACATATATTCTTTACATTCATCATAAATATGTCATAAAGTTCGATTGAGTTGATAACATCGATATTTAGTATCCTTCAAGAATTATATTATTGATTAAAGTTATACGTGTTTAATCAATTTTAACTAAATAATCAATATATAAATAAAATAATTAAAAAATAAATTATGTAACATTATGTAACACAATTTTATATAATTATATCATAAAAAAATGACGTATCTATTGAAACACCACGCAATTCCTAACAAAGAGTTAGAATAACTTTAAATTAATTCAAGATATCTTTTCTACATACAAAAAGTATGTATACAAATACCAAGTAAAATCATAAGAAGTTAACATTAAATATTAATTGATGTAAAATTTTATCAACACATACAGAAAAATACAAAAACATAATCAAAATCTAAAAATCACTACAATTAAAATTATGTAGGAATGATGTAACGTAAATGTGGAAATAAATAATTTTACTATATATTACAATCTTTCTTCATATTGCAGTTGTTTGTTTACTCTATCAAAAGGTTGAAGAATTTCATTCCAAACGTGCAACAATATTCTGGTTTCCAGTAATTTTACGAAAACTGCCAGGTTTTTCGCAGCTGTTTTGGTTTCTGGTTTTTTAGTAGATTCAGACTCCAGTTTAGTTAAACTTGCAAGGACATGATTGTATCCTATCAAAACAGCTTTAACAGCTTCAGCGTTAGCGCTCCATCGAGTATCTGACTGCCTCTTAGGCATTGAAATTTCCTTGGGCATTTCCTTACTAAGAATTGACCAGCGATAAGTGGATGCCGAAAAAAATTTGTAGACATTTTGGACCTATTTTACTGGGATAAGTCGTTTATAATTTTTTCTTTCATTTCTTCCGGGAATCAAAGGGCCGAAAAAAATTTAGGGCCTAAGGCTCTAGCCTACTCAGCCTTACTGTTAATCCGGCACTGGCAAAAGAAATCATTTGAAAAAAAATAGACGGAATAATGCGGAAACTGAGGTACTGCTGCGGCAGTAGTACCATAAAAAAGAAACAGTTCCAGGAAATGAAGAATGGTTTCATAAAAGAACCATTTGTAACATGTACTGACTGTGGTAGGAGTGTAAGTTAATATTGCAACCTTATATAATTAATATATTATATATTTTTTAAATATATTTTTTCACCCAGGAATCTTCCACAATTTACTAGAATTGAGCAGGAAGAAGATAAACGGCAACAAGAGTCTGTAGCAGATAGAACATATAAGAGAACATAATAAAAAAGCTAGGACTCTGATATGTGACAAGTACACGTGACAAACATAAATATCTGCGCTCCCCTACTATGTCTTCAGAACTTGGAGCTTCTATTATTTTGACTTGTTTAGCAATAATTGGTGACAAAAAAAATCGATTCAGTATATATCTATGCAGGATTTCTTAGTATTAACGTGACTCGTAACGTATTGCTTCTCATCACTTTTCTAATTTCAACAGAAATCTTTCTAAATTTTGCTGCATTATACGAAACACCTAGAGGATATATTTGAGTTTGTACAAATAATCTTTTCCTTGTGCAAAACAATCTTGACATTTCTTAATATGTGTACTGGAGGCATCAAGGTAAATAATTCTTTTTTATTTTACCAACAAACTACGAAAAGATTTCAATTATGTTTTCTCGCTTACTTGTGTACTTAGAAGTTACTTTCTCCTTGACAGGTTTACCTGCAATAATTGCCTGCCTCACGGCAAGGATTCCCTTCGGTTTCGGCTAAATTGCCAGGAGGGGTCGAGGAACAATTGCCTCACCGGCGCCCAAACAGCCCACAAAATATGGAGAAGCCGAAGAGCCCGAAGAGGTGCCGGGGTCTGTAACTGTTGTATACTATCAATTCCGCCTGAATTTAAATAATACGAAACGTTTTAATAATTAAAGTTCAAATACTATAGATATTTTAGGTCATAATTAGTATCGTAAATGTACGCAATTATATACCGCTACACCGAGAAGATTTGAATAATATATGGCGAGAGAGAGAGGGGGGGAGGGGGAGGGAGGAAGGGAGGGGGAGAGAGAGAGAGAGAGGGGGGGGGAAGGAGGGAGAGGGAGAGGGAAAGGGAAAGGGAGAGAGGGAGGGAGGGAGGGAGGGAGGGAGGAGGAGGAAGAGGGGGAGAGAGAGAGAGAGAGAAAGAGAAAGAGAGAGAGAAAGAGAGAGAGTGTGTCTACTTATAAAGAGTGATTCACCGTTATTTTTTTAAACCTAATTAAAAATTTACAGATGTATTTATTTATTGCTGCGAATGCAGAATTACATTTAAATCAGAATTTTTGAGCAAGATTTTCTTGTTAATAAACTCAATGCACTGCACTAGATGGCCTTTCTAGATTACAGTTGTTGGTTAATCACGGTCGTTGATTAATCACATCACTGTAATTTCACTGTGGAATTTTGTTCTTTATGCAATCATGTCCTTGGAACCGATATGCCATTTATATCATTCATTCCCTTAATTGTTATGATTGTTTGCTCAAAACATATCACATGATATGGTTAAAAGTTGATACATTGAGCACAATATATTGCACAGTATCTCGTTTACAACGTCTTATTAAGTTTTATTTTCAAATAGCCCTTATTTTTTATAAAAATATATACAAAGTTAAACTTACGATTTCATTCACTGATCTCTTGAGGGACATTACAAATTTTCTTGAATGCCACTGAGCTCTAAATTTACGCTATTAGAGAATGAAGACATTCACAATGTTGTCACCACGGATAAGGAATCTCGCGCGAGAAGAGGCCCCGACGAGTTGCACGTCACACAGATCGAGAGGTCGAAGATCGCCAAACGAAAACAGTGGATTCTTCCATATCGGTTCAAGGAGGTTGTCAGACCAGCCGCAGATCCACGTCATATCGATAAAGAGACATCTCGGCTCTTAAACTCGCGCATTTAACGCTTTTACTGTAGAAATATAAAATTTGCGAACGGAAATTCGCATATCTTATTAAACCAAAGAGTATTTTTATAAGTGAAGAAATATACTTGGAAGAGATTGACTGCTGAAAAAATTGGTGAAAAGATGCAGATCAAGGATAAACGAGTTATAGTTACTGGAGCAGCAAGTGGTATGGGCCTTGCATTTAGCAGGGAGTTGCTACGAAATGGCGCTTTGGTATGTAACTTAATTGTAATAAGATTGTATTAGTAGTAATTATGATATAATAATAATAAGAACATTTTATACATTCTTCTCTCAAAAATATTCATTAAACTCATCATGACGTTTCCACATGTACCTTCATCTTATTTCTTTCTTTAATAGCTATTTATTTTGTAAAGATTAATAGAGTGGTTGCTAGTCTTTTATTATGGCTTGGAAACAATTTTTTATCACCGCTTATTGTTAGATGAAAAAACAAGAGTAGTTTATTCGGTAAATATTCGCTCGAATCTCTCAAATGTTTATTATATTAATATGTTGTATTATATTTTGCTTGTGTATTGGTATAATGTAACACATTATATTTTAACCCTTGGAGAACACACCTATTTTTTCATTCACGGAGAACACTCTGGTTCAATCTGACCCTACACACAGTTTGATCGTCCACCATTTTAAATTGACGAGCTTGAAAAAATTTCCAGATGTACTTGGAACATTGTTAAATCAATTGATATAAATAAAAAGTGCCGTTGGAATTATTTACATATTTAAAAAAATTCAGAAAAAATTTTTTTTGAAAAAAAAACGTAATTTACGAAAAAATTTTTATTTTTTTATTTTTAATTTTTCTGGCTAAATTTTTAATATTTCTGGCTAAACAACGATAAAACTCGAGGTAAAGGTCAAATTGACCCTGTGTGTTCTCCGAGGGTTAATATATAATCTAACATAAATAAATTTATATCAGATAATCTTATATAAAAAAAACGCTAATCTTATGTATGTAATAAAAATATTATATCAAAGATTATTTATTAGAAATACGAAGAACTGCGTATCAAAATATATCAGAATATTTTGCGTTAATTAATGAATGATTTTTATTATTAGTAGCCGATGTATATAGTTTTTAAAGTTTTAAATTGCAAATATCAAAAACTTCACTGTCATCATATTTAATATATTTATATGTAAATAATATGTATTCAGTTAAAAATAGATGTTTATCAGTTGAAAATATACATAATATTATTACGTATGAAAAAGATAAAGTAGCCATTTGTAAATCGAAGGAAAATTTTCTCATCGCTGATTATGTGAAATAATAATTCTGAAATATTCGTGAATTGTAAATTTTTATACAAATGATATGAATAAATATTTCTTCTAGATGATAGTTATGATCGATATACGGCAGTCTCTTGGAGAACAAGCTGTAGAGAGTTTAAATAACGAGTTTGGCCGCAAACGAGCTGTATTTCTCCACTGCGACGTGACGAATAATTCCGAATTTGACGGTAAATATATTAAAAATTTATATTTTATGTTAATTTGTATTTTATTAACGCGCACATTAATAAGCAAACTTGAACGTTGCTTGCACAAATTAAATTGTAAAAGCCAGTTTACACTTAAGTTTACTGTTATAATTTTTGCATTTGGTGAACAATTGTTCAAAACCGAAAATATTAATTGTTACAGCCACGTTCAAAGAGGCGATCAATATCCTCGGCGGGCTGGATATTTTAATAAATAATGCAGGCGTAATAAATGAAACTGATTTTTCCGAAGCCATCGATGTTAATGTGGTAAGTTTTTATCAACTTCTTGTTTTAACTTTGTGTTATTATATTGCTTTTTGAGAAAATGTTGGTCACAAAAATCACCAAAATCCAAATTAAATATTTTATAATAATAGGACATTCTATATGTGATTATAAAAATATTATAAACATGTAATCACGATCTCAAAAGCAAACTTATATGAAGCGAGACTTAAATGTGGCTAATTGTGCCTTAATTAAAAATAAAATCGCATATGATAAGATAATTTTAGATAAAATAAGATGCCTGAATATTAATTTCACTATTGTAGACAGCTGTAATTCGTGGGACTCTTCTGGGGATTCAACAAATGCGAAAGGACTCCGGAGGCAAGGGTGGTGTCATCGTAAATATTTCGTCTATCGCCGGATTACGAGCTGTGTCTCAACTCCCGGTGTATTCTGCTACGAAGCACGCCGTCGTTAGCTTCAGCCGTTCCTTTGCGGTAAGTATTTACATAAAAAATTATAATATATAATAGAATCTATGACAATTATAACGAATAACACAAAAAAATATTACCCAGTTTTAGAAAGGTTTCGAAGACCATAAAGTTTTAGAAATGTGATTAAATAATAATTTTTTTTTTTTTTTTGACAAATTTTTTCTGACAATAAATTTCTGTTTTAAGCTTCTCCTTTAAGCTAAAATTTCAATAATAATTTCATCTCTAATCTTTATGCATATAAATTTTACATAAAAGAGACGCCTGTGAGAAAGATTGTCAGATATTTTTTATTTGCAGCAACCTTATCATTACCAGAGGACTAATGTAAAAATAATTGTTCTGTGTCCCGGTTTGGACGATATATCAGTCTTGGAGGATTTACCGGAGGGTATTTCGAACGTTGATATTTTGCAGAATTACCGACCTCAGAGGTGAGACTGCTGCTAATCCATAATTGGCGTATTCTCGAAACTTGCATAAAACATAAAAGTAAAATTTTGTTGCCAGGGTGGAAAGCGTAGCTCATGGATTGATATACGTAATTCGATGCGCGCAGAACGGCAGCGTGTGGATCAGCGAGGATGGAAAACCGGTTTACGAGGTGCAGCTTCCCGATACTTTGCCGCAGAAAACCGAAGTTGACGCGGAGGCCTAGCCGCGTATATGAAATCGATAGACAGATTAAATATGTTCATATAATGTCCATATGTTCACCGTGCAACAAATAATATTATCAAATCAACCTATCTTTTTTACAAAATATTTCGTTAGGTAAAATTTAGTGCTGATCAATAAAAATTGTAACGTGATATGAAATCTGTAATAAACTTTCAATATATTTCTGTTTTGTACGTAATGGCATTTTTTAATTAAATGTACATTTATGTCCTATTTAAAATGAAACGTGATAGAAAGCACAATAACATTTTTACGACAAATAGTTTATGTTAATTTTGTAGCTAAGTCGAACGAGATATTAAATTTAAACTGAAGCTAGTTAGATGGCTCAATATTATAATATTATATGTACAACTAAATATTTTAGTTTTTTTAGTTTTTGGATAAGTATAAAAAATTAAAAATAATCTTGCCTCTCAAGTGATATGTAAAAAAAAACTCGCAAAATTAAATTTCTCTTCAAATTCATAATTTATGTTTTTGTATCTCGATCATAAAATCGTAAAATTAAAATTATTATTATATAATATGTCATAAAAATTAAATTTTTAAATAAGCTAGTATCGTACAGTCTCACGTGTTCAAGCCACGTGATATAAATAATAATTTCTAATAATTTATTCTTATAATATAAGTTTAATTATATTTTTATAAGTACTTAAGCCTATTTTAAAAAGCTATAAATCCTACAAACTTATAAATAATTTTTTTAACTATACATTTGTAATGCATAGATGTTATTAAAAATGATATTTAAAAAATAATTTATTTATATTATATCTTCAAACCGCGCAAACGTAAATCCGTCGTACTGCATAAAGAATAAGGAAATCACATTTAACAATGATGTCAATGTAGTAAATAATATCGCACATTATCAGTCAGTCGAACAATTATTAACTGTTTGGTACGTGGAAGACTGTAATCTCTTGCAGACACGCGTATATTTATGAACCGCTACATCTCCGGACCGCCGCCGCGCCGTAGCAGACATACACAGGCGTGAATCTTTGCAGCGTAGCACGATAACTAAGTAAAAACCGCACGAGAAATTACTTTCCCTTTCGTCGATTCGGAGTAAAGTTCGTTCGGAACCAATTCGTACCGGTTACGGTATCGGCTTGGGGCCGACAACGCGCGGTCCCTCGGCTGATTTATCGTTGGCGCGACGCCGACCGGACGTTAAGTGCGCTTTTTCTATTGATAAGATGCAGCAAGCACGAGCTGTGCGCACGTCAAGCTCTTATCGCCGTTGTGTGCCACACGACTGCATCAAGTGCGTTATTTCTAAAGTTCGCCGACGCCACGAGCGATTGGCGATAAGCGCCTCGCGACTTCGCGTAATTTGCAAATAGCGAAGATGCAGTTTTCTCTTCCCTCGCGTTGTCTGGTTTCTCTATTTTCAGATCGACGCGACAGTGCATTTATATTTAATAGATCGGCCAAGGAAACTTCAATGAAAACAACTGGATATTCTATGTATTATATTATAAATAATTGTAATATAAATTCAATATGAAGGATAATATAAAAATTAAATAAATTTAATACAAAGAAATGTAAAAAGATGTGTATACAAATACAAAATTAGTATTCTCTTATCGACTACGATAATTCGACCCTGCTTCATTGATTTTTGTAAATTTTTGCTACATGTATTCCCGAAGAAAAGAATGAAACCTCTCACACGTAACAGCGAAGCCACGGAAAGGTCATTTGATTAGGGTGGACTGCCGATGATAGGCCATCGATAACAATTTATCGGGTTGCTCGTTACGTCCGTTGCAGCGACAATTACGCGAGCGATTCGAACAAAAGTTATATCACCCAATGATCGTCGCGTTACCCGGAACCGTATGATAGTTTCTTGCCTTGAGATTTTGCTTGACCTGCTATAAATCATTAATTTATTTTATAAATAGTACATATATGTACTATTATACACAGTGCCACTTACGTCAAATGCCGTGCGCTAGTATAAGTGTTAAATTTTTAGCTGAATAAGCATTTCCGTTTATATGTTAATTCGCAACGATAATACAAGCATATTCAAATGCAATCATTTGTGTTAAGTGTCTATTTCTTTTTGATCACATTTTACTGTTTTTTTACTCGAAAAAAAGAGCGAAAAAATTGCGACACAAAAGGGCGAACTGAAACGAACAAAGCCAGAGTAAATACAAAAATGCATTAAAAATTAATTTGAAAAATAATATAAAAGACGCACCGACTGAAGG
This sequence comes from Temnothorax curvispinosus, assembly GCF_003070985.1. Lineage (NCBI taxonomy): Eukaryota > Metazoa > Arthropoda > Insecta > Hymenoptera > Formicidae > Temnothorax > Temnothorax curvispinosus. The sequence continues at coordinate 445,678 of NW_020212150.1, read as the reverse complement.
CTGCAGCACGATACACCGGGAGCGTAAAAAGGGCGAAAATATTTATTCCCGTTGCACGGCGCTGCGAGAAATCTACGACCCACCAGCCGCGTCCTCCATAAATTTCTATTAACGAAATGGCCCGACGGGGTGAGATCAAATATGCAGAACAAATATTTCACGGAAAACTCTAAAAAGATGCACAGCTGGTTTGCGCGCTTTAATAAATTTTCATTTTGCTCACCACTCAAACGTTTGATCGCTCCCCAGTATATTTTGCGTGGCTCTTTTATAAATATTACAATAATACTTTGTAAACATTTCTTTATAAATGAGTAAATGAGTAATGGGTGGTCTTTCCTAACTATCTTGCTATCTTTTAGAAAATAATGTTGTGTAAAATGTATAAAAAGCATTGAACTTTTCAATTTTCTATTTATATTAATAAAATATGCTGCCATGTAGTAAGTGAGGCGTAAAAAGCAATCGCGTAACATTGTTGAAAATGCAATTACTTAACGGTCCGCTTGCTTGGTCTACAATCCACAATACTATATATTATTATTATCTTGAAGTAAAAGGAAAAGTGCGCGATTGCTTCAAGGAATGCTTCTCGGTCTGTGTGTCCAGTATATATCCAGTATCGGAAAGCGCATTGCCACGACGCGATTAATTAGCCTCTGCGGAAGGGGTTAATTAGGGAAAGCGCTATCGGGAACATTGAGAAAAGAGAACGCGACTGATGACTGATTAGTCTAGCGAGAGGGATGATAAGAGGCACAATGAAAAAGCGGAGGATCGCGATAAATCGGAAAATTATAAAAATTATTATCGAAAGTAATAACCTTGTTAAATAAACCATTTATTTAATGACTGCATTGTTGTTCCTTTTTATGTTACCGAATCCAATCACTTTGACACCTATCTCGTTCCAAATTAAAAACTTGGAGTTCCGCAATAGTACAAACCGGTATAAATCTCCCTTAATAAACTATTCATCAGTAAGCTCATTATATTTTTTTCTTGTATCAATAATTATACATATAATATTATACATATATCTTTTACAAAATAAAAATAATTAAACCATCAGTCTAACAGCGGTCTGTGTGTGTGTGATGTATGCACTTAACAAAATTCACTAAATTCGGTCGATTTTTAGACTTCCCACACTGTTGACGATCTCATGTTTTGATGAAAAAAAATACGAGAATCTCTTTTTTATCGTAACTGTTCGATCTATAAATCTGCCGTCTATGTAATCTACAGCCCGGAGTCCACCTTTCGCCCTCTGAGACATCCCCGCCACGACGGAAACTGGAGTCGCAATATCGCGGAATCCTACATCGCTGCTTATCGTATATAAACACCGTTCGAACGGTCTCGAAGTTCAGTTGAAACATACGTATTACTAGCACGAACTCTCGGTTCTTCGACTTCACCCTCGAGGATTTGAGTGCGTCGTAAATTGTATCCGTTTTTCGAATATCGAAATAAGCGATTTCATTCATGGAGAATAAAATAGGTAGGTTTGATCCTTTCGTCGAGAAGACCATGTATCCATCAATATTCTGAAACCATTCTGCAATCTCCGATGCAGAATGCTTTGTTATGAGAAATGTGAAAAATAAGTTTCTTCGATTATTTTGTTCTTATGAATTATAATTTTGATAATATTAATAATTTTATAATTAATAATTATAATTTTAAAAATTACAATTGTAATTAACAAATTTAGAAATATTTTTATGAATTTTCTGAGATAAAAGATTATGTGAGATTTATTGAGTAATAAATTGTTAGGCCAAAGCAGTAAATTTTTTATTATATTAACATAGAGTGTATGTTATTAAAATCAGCTTTTTTTAACCAAATGAATTTTCTTCTTTTAAACCATTTTCTTTATGTTATAGATCCAAGTTTCAGAATCCTTCGCCGTCGTTCTTCAGCGTCGGAAAGGGCGAAGGAAATGGAAGCGATCAATTGTATCGTTTCGGGAAAAAATGTTCTAATAACTGGCGGTGCGGCAGGATTGGGCAACGCTTTTCTTAACCATTTCTTGAAGCACGGAGCAAACGTATGTTTAACAATTAAATTCCAAATAAAATAATTAATTTTCAATCTAAAAAATCTACAGGAAATCCACATAAATCAGCACTATATAAATAATTCCTTATAGATCTACAAATAATATACATATACATTTACACGAAGTCTATATTTAAGTCAAGCTCGAACTTTAGTCTGTAAATACGTAATTAAATAAAAGCGCTTTTATCGAAATCGATATGTTATAAAAAAACATTTATAATCAAGAAAATTCTTTTTCATTGTTATCACTTAATTAGATTAATATTATTCTGCAAATTAAACGTCCCTTTGTTGTTAATTATAGATACAAAATGCTTTCCTTCTAAATCCATAGAATGACATTGGGCTATTTTTACGAAATATTGATATCATCTCGGCACTGTTACATTTATTTCACGCGTATTTATTACAGAAAATAATTATATTGGACATCGACGCTGAAACCGGTAAACGAATCGCACTCGGCATCGAGAAATCTTGCGGCGAGAAGAAGGTGCACTTCATACACACCGACGTATCTAATCACAAGCAAGTGGCTGGTAAGTATGAAACAAGATTTTCAAATCATCGCGCACAGATGTTTATTCGAGAATTATAATCGCTGAACTTCCCAGAGTATCGCTCACAAAATATCTTATTTTGTCTGCACCAATTTATAGAGGCTTTCAAAGAGGCATCATCGCTATTAGGAAACATTGACATCGTGATAAACAACGCTGGAGTTTTAGACGAGCGAAGATGGGAGAAGGAAATCGCTGTGAACATTGTAAGTATCATTGATAATAGTTAATTAATTTATTAATAATTTTCTTCATCCATGATGATTTCACGAATTCCTTATCTGCGATGTTTTCTCTCTTAAAAAAACTCTTACAATTTTTTCTTGAGACCTTGAATATATTTTATGTAATTTCAAATAACTTCGTGGCTTTTGTGCCGTAATAAAATGATTTTACCAAATTGCACATGAGATTATATAAAAAGATTGAAAATTAAATATCATTGACAAGTAATAACCGTAATAATAAAAATAAAGAGTAGATTCCAATGTAATGTGTCGATTCCAGGGAGGCATGGTCGGCACCGCAATGCTAGCTATGAAATATATGAGCAGAGATACGGGTGGTAACGGTGGTATCTTGGTGAACGTGAGCCAGCATATGGATATTCGGAATACAGCTCAACTTCCGGTTTACAGTGCCACGAAACAGGCTGTCATCGGTCTATCGCAGTCTCTTTCGGTAATTATAAAAAATTAAACGCAGTTAATTATTCAACCAACTATCCTAAAAATTGTTACAAATAATTTCCCGATTCATATATCGTTATCTGTATAAGCGATCTTGCAAATTAATGAGGTTTTTAATTTTTATTTACTCTCCAACAGGATCCTTATCACTACGAGAAGGCCGGCGTTACCGTGATAACTTTGTGTCCAGGACTGACGGAAACCGCCCTGACAATAGACAGCCCCAATAGACTTCTTTCCAGAGTCATGAAGGCGGATTTCGTCAAAAATCTCGAACAGTTTTCGATACAAACGTAAGTTTCTAAAACGTTTGACAAGACAAGCAGATAAATTAGCCAGATAAGCGGATTATTATGTTCCTGCCGCAGAACTAAATTATGATCCAAATAGGAGTCTTTCGCCCTTCGCAAATAATAATAATTTTCATGATTACTTAATTTCAAATATATTAATTGCAAGTGAATTATTTATAAATTCTTTTTTTTTCCAAGAGATGAGACGCAAAATTCCTCAAGCAAAGGTTTAAAATACAGCTCTAATAAATTCAGTTTGTAGATCCGATCCTGAAGTAAACGTTGTATCTCCTCCGGTGCTTACGTATAATCGCCAATTCAGCAGATATAAATTTCTCATCGCTTATTTGTCTTGTTTTTGCAGGCCTTACGTAGTCGCGCAGGGCCTAATGACGATCTTGAGGATCGGCGAGTGCGGCAGTATTTGGGTTATCGAGAGTGGCAGAGCGCCTTACGAGGTTTACGTGCCGAATCCGCGTACTCTGCGTCGTCACTACAAGAACAACTTCCCACACGTCGAAACTAAGGTCGCGCGAGGTCGCGCGATAAGAGAAGTCTGCGACAGCACGAGGACAGATCTGATGAGCTGCGCCTGATAACCGGCCAGCGCACACGACCGTGATCTCTCACTCTACTTGGGGCCGAAAATCTTCTTCAATCCATGTGGCGAACATCGTCCGGAAACCTTCATGAAGATATCTCGCATGTAGATCAGTGTAACTGGAAGTGCAGAACGGACGCAGTCGAAGCGATATTTCGCGGAAAATAGTGTTTCCTAGATTCTCTGCAGATCATTTTACGTTACAAAGTTTCACGCATATCCTCTTTTGCCATCTGACTGTATTCGCTGGTTCATGTTTCCATTACAATTTCCTTAGACACACGCATACATGTTCAACTTCATTTTTATTTTTTAATCGAGACGCCAGATTGTATGAAGATGCCTGTGATAAAAAAAGATTTTATAATAAACGTTTAAAAAAAATATAACATTGATCTGGAATTAAGAATAAATACCTCAAAATTTCACGCAAGTTTCGTACAGAACTTCTTTCAGGATTAACTCATTGTATGCTGCAAACTACAGCCGTATTCGTTACAAATATGTGTGGCGAATTTCGATCACGTTGATACTGGAAGTTTTATGTTTCTAATGTGTCATGCCCGTTCTAGACTGGAGGATGAGCCGACTCTCGGCTCATCCGAGTGAGTGGTGTAGACGGGTAAAAATCTATAGGTTATGTATAGTTTATGTCACGTACACTATAGAAGGCGGATGAGCCGAGAGTCGGCTCATCCTCCAGTCTAGAACGGGCATCAGTAATGTGTGGTCGATTACTTCCGAGCCATTAAAAAAAAACAGCAAACGTGTGCAAAAACAGAAAAACATAACTACTTCCAGTGAGTTTAAGTTACGAACTAACGGGACCCGTTAATCTCTACGGAGGGGGTGCGATATCGCGTGTAATAAATCATTCTAGTTTACCGTGTCGCTTATCAAGCATTTAAAACACTGGATATAGCGCATGGAAGACGCTGTTTCTTTTTTTCTTTTTGCATACATTCTAATCACACCGCATGCGCAGCACACTTCGGTATCGCCAGACACACGATAGTTTTACCAACAATTCCTATTAATGACGTTATATAATTTTACTTATATCCGCGTACATCTCCTTTTTTTCGAAACAACACGTATCTCTCATATCTCGAGTCATTCTTTAAAATTCGCGTAATCTAGCATTTAAATTCGTAAATTGTTATATCTTTCACATTTTTGCACATACGTCAAAGGGGTAAGCGCGGGACGATCTGCGCGAATGCCTTACAGTATTCGACGTTACAACTTCGCGAGGAAACGAGAAAGCGTTCCGTTTCATTCGATTATTTGAAAGTAGTGTGTAGGAGGTCAGAAATGACACGACGACGTGTTATCTCATCATTTCAGTATTATTCAGCATCGGGAATCACAATATATATCCGCTGTACAAAACAAAAATCCATTCTCGCGTACATTATGAATTCTTCTCACATGCTCTAGGCATAAAACTTAAAAGTTAAATTTACTCACCATATACCATTTCTTTTTCTACTCGCTTACTTCGTTTTATAGTCCTATGTTTCTTTTTACTTCATTTGCATTTCTGCATTTTCTCTGATAGCCTATTGGAGGTTTGCTTATCAGTTATGTAAATCTCAAGTTGCGTACGTATGTGTTTATGTGTGTGTATATAATATCTGTATGAGTTGGGGACTCCGTATGAGCCATAGAAAAATAATAGTCGCAAATAATGTTCTTATTTTGTTTCTTCCACGTCTTATATCTTTAAGGATATTATCATGCTTTTACCCTTACTCGCACTTGCATATTTAACATAATTCTAATTTCGCGCAGCGTCGTCGTGCATCCAAAAGGATTCTTCGAGAGCGTAATTAGTCAATTACAATCGAATTACAAGTAAATTATTTTTATGCATTTTAACGCCTTGAAAATCTTCGTCATAAGCTTTCGATTTTACGTGATCCATGTACACTCCCGTTTACACTTACATATACATACGTAAAGTGCTGCTCTCGTCCCAAGACTAATGGTGCGTCTCCACCTGAGAGTAAGAACTCTCGAAAGCAAAAAGAAAGAGAGAGAGAGAGAGATACTCTCGAGAGTCTTTTTCTCTTTCTCTCTTTTTGCTCTCGAGAGTTCTTACTCGCAGGTGGACACGCACCCTAAAGCGATTGAATAAATTTATGAAAGAAAAAAGAATGGATTAATGATTTTCACTTGAATATACATGCATAATCGTTATTTTACATAACGTTCTAATGGAAAATTATGTCATTAATAATAAATTATTATTTAAATATTTTCTGATTGTATACATGTATATCAAATACGAATGTTCTTTTGAATTATGTGTAAACATTTATACTAGTTTTGGAGTTAACAGAACAGAAAAAAAAAACAAATTGACAAGATACTGATTTAAGATATAATTACAAATGTTTGTGAAAAAAAAATTCATTTTAATAAGCATTATATAAATTGTAAGTTCGATATAATTAATTACTGATTATAATGTAGCCTTATAATTGTATCAATCACTATTCCATATAAGAGCAATCGAGGAATCCTTAATTGCAAAACACGATGACAATTATGTAACATGATTTAGAACTTAGTTACTTACAATAAGACTGACGCTTACATCTTTCATAATTCTAGATGCAGATCTTGCAAAGAAAGAGTAGGCGGACCGTAAGATTACAATTTAATAATACAAACATTTTTATATAAATTGGCTTTCGATTATTTCCCACTTTTATCCGCCTTATAAAATCATACATTTTACATGAACTTCGTGCCGAGGACTCGAAAAAATTTGTCTGCGTACACTCAAAAAAACCAAAAACAAAAAAAAAGAATGCCATTTTTCATCAGATTTGCCTTGTACTATATATACCTCACAATATTCCTATTCTCGACAAATGCAATTAGATACAATCGATTTTTACATACTTTGACGAGAAAGTACTTTTATGCACGTCTGTTGCCATTCACTTCCGATATACGGATACAAGCCAGCTATTCCATAACGACCAGTATTATCAAGTCACCATCACCATAAAGCCATTCCAAAATTATTTATAGTCAAGTCTTGAGAAAACAGGACTGAAGAATGATCACGATTGAATTGTACAATTTTTTCCCCTAACTATAAACAGATACACCGTTGGTTCGTTTAAAGCGGCTTCAGATTTTTCCATTAAGAATTTTATTAACAGACATATATTTCAAATAAAACTTACGACTAGATCCCTTACAAAGGGTTTCCCCTCCCAATTTTAGACATCTGAATCCACAAATAAGTATCAAAATAAAAAAGAATAAGGAACGTTCTAATCATTGACTTCGCTTCTCTGACAAAAACGTTCTATTCTTTCAACGCCAATTCATCGTGATCATTGTCGACTAAGCGGTAAGAAAATTTGTCTCTAAAAGTACCTTCTTCGATCATCTAGCCGCAAAATATCGATGCAAAGTCATATGCGCCAGCAACGTCCACACGTGCGATTCTTGTCACCTAACACGTAACCACCGGTTTGGCGATTGCAAACGCGCTCCGTTATATAATATAATCTACATTTAATCCGGCCGTGTATCCTCTGTTATTTGACTGCCAAATTCTAACCCAAATCAGTCCGTAACAGTAGAGCACATATCGTAAAAATCTTAATCTATGGTTGTGTATACTTATACATAGCGCATCGCTTATTCTCCTCGGCATATTTACTTTTTTTTCATGCCATACCGGTGACACAAATTACTTTTTTTTTTTTTATTTTTTTTTTATTTAGATAACGTTCTGCGACTGAGAGGCAGACTGTTCGTTGGTCGCGCGATTTTGACTCCCCGTGTTATTCTGTAGTTGATTAGGGGGTTTGCGATTACCGCCCCTGCTACCTCGATAGCCACCGCGGAATCCAGCGTTATTACCGCCGCCACCACCGCCTCTGTACATGCCTCCCATTCCGCGATTGTAGTAACCACGGCCGCGGAATCCACCGCGTCTCGTGGAAGCCACACCGAACGTTTCTGAATTCAGTTTTCGTTCCGTTCTCCAATCCGTGCGTTGGAATCGCCTGGAAAAATTTGCGTTATATGCAAAACATTTTACGATTGCAAATTGTGAAATTATATTGATGACAAATTGACAACGATTAAAAAGTCTGATACAAAAATCTGATACAATACTTGTTTTGCGAAAAATTTAACAATTAATATACATTTTAAAATTAAGGAAATTGTATCTAAATTAATAAAATCAGGCACAAATTTAAATGCTCTTAAATTTTTAATATTTTAGTTTTCTTCGATTTTAGAGAAAAGATGAATTAAATCATAGTTTCACTGAAATTCAGTTGCACGGTGATTATATCTACTAAATTTTATTTTTAATAAAGCTTACCCTTTACTCCTTTCAACAGCTTCACAGCTAATATTGTCAAAGAATGATTTCGACTTATCGTAGTGAACAATTTCCGGTTCCTCTTCAGGTTCACCTTCCCCAGCACCTGTCTCGTTTCCACTATCGTCTTTCTTCTCATTTTCAGCACCATCGATCTTCGTTTTCGCCAATTGCGACCTACAATATGATACATCAATGTATAAATTATATTACCGAAAGCAATATGATTTTATGATAAGGCAATGTTAATGCGATGCGTAAGCGATTCGTATTTATTGTAATTACGATTGCTTTAAATTCGCACTGATTTACTTTTGCATGGTATCCACATTGGTCATTTCAACAGCTACTTGAAATGAATCCGGCACGTAACCATGCAGAATAAGATAATCAATATTCATAGCGAACGTTTGCGCTTACCTTAATTCTTCAAACTCAGTGTTGGCTTGTTCGAAATCGTAGTCGTTATCAAACTTCAATGTCTTGGGCTTGGCACCAGCGTTGTTTGCTTGATTTGTACGGAAACCACCACGTCCTCTGCCCCCTCGACCTCTCATGTTGCCGCGATTTACCCAACCACCGCGGTTGCCTCGACCACCTTGCATATGACCTTGGTTCTGGCCATCATGCTTCATCATATCCCTCTTCGCATCATTATATTGAGACATACCCGCGTTGGTTTTGGTACCTCCGTGGCTAAACACGCAATAAAACATTTATTACGAAATGTATGAAATATCTATAAAGTTTCAGCTATACCATCTGTATCTATCAAATTCATAAAAAATAATATAAATCTGTGTAGAATCGCTTTATGTTTATATAACTAGAAAATTTAGCAAGTAAAGCAACTAAAGCAAATAAAAATAATCAATTGTAAAGAGATACAGTCATATTTCTCTGATATCAGAATTCTGGAAAAATAAAATTATACGCACATCTTTTATGATTTATTCTAAAAGTAAGACAAAAATTAGTTTTTCTAAATAAAATACCTATCATGGTCTCGACGAGGCGGTTGGACGGTCCTGATATTTGTCTTGTCATTCATTTTGCCAATGTTATTGCTCTGCTGCTGTTGATCATGTCCTACCTGAATACCCTGATCCATGGTTGGACTTTTCCTTGTCAATAAGGATGATGTAGGAGTAGTAGATCGAGACCCACCACTAATAAGATCTAGTACACCTATTATCGCAACATGAATGTGTCAAATAATGTCCATTTTTATTAATCTAAGGAGACAATAGCCGACCAAAACTGCAAGCAAGTCCAACACGAAACTTTAGTATAAGAAAATAACTTAGATATACTTTTCATTCCCAACGTTTGAAATGAAAGATTGCTACTAACTTCTACAAAAGTTTCGCGTGTCTAATATAAAAGAAATCTCTCGAGGATTTTTAAACAATTATCATTGTTTATTATCACTGTTATTGCTATTCTGTTATATTATGACATAAGCGTAAAAGGAATAAAATTGAAAAATGCATGCAAATGCAAAAATATTATCTACCAATTTTAAAAAAAGATTAAACGTAAAGCCAAATTATATAAGTATATAAAGATTATACAGATGACAAATTTTAATGAATATTTTTATTTAAAAAAATGTTTCAAAATTTATAAAAATATCAAAATTTTTGTTATACATACAAATGCACAATATTTATTCAATTAAAATTCTATATCATAAAATGCATGTATACATAGAAAATAAGCAAAGCAGACTGAATATTGCAAGATATGAAAAATCTACGTAAAAGTGCAACAAAGATAATAGATTTTTGTTAGTAAAATAATTCTAAATTTGTTACTATAACATTAATTGTAAGTAACTTATTTAAAAAAAATGTTAGAATACATTATCACATGTATTCTCGTATGCATACGATTTACGCCATTTTTTGACAGCGTGAAGCTTAACCAGAGAAAGGCATTACCAAAGCAGGAGCAGCAAGAAACATGCCAGCAAAGCAAGGGATACTTCATAGCAAAAACAGTTACCATCTTCCAGAGATTGATCTTTTGGTAATGGGTCGATATTGGCCGTTGGCAGTGAGTTTGGGATAGAGATGGCATTGGGTTCAGCAGAGCCCAAGCTCAACTCACTTGGCTGTTTATTCATTGGTCCGCGCGGATCTCTAGCTGCGGTTGGCATTCCCATTACCGGGCCCATGGCTCCCATACCCATGCCATAGGGGGCTCCGTATTGGCCACCCATCGGGCCCATCTGGCCCATCATCGGATGAGCATAACTGGGCTGTGGTTGATACGATTGCTGGCCCATAGATGGCTGCACTGTCATCTACGAACAATTGATAATCAAGTCAGCTAAAATTCTGATTAAATTCATCAATGTTTAACACACACGATTGATTTCACTTTCAGACCTTGTTAATGCCAAATTTGAAGACGCGTTTCTTTACAGAGAATAGAAAAACTCTATAAAATAATTACCTAGAGCTTTAATAAAACTGAGATGCGAAAATTTGGAAGAAGCAAACAAATATTGGTTAGAAGATTGGAAAAAATGTATTTGGTGCGGTGATGGCAATGACTGTATGGAACATTATGTAAAGGAGAGAGCGAGTGTATGGTTTAAGGATTTAGGTAATGACGAGGCGGAGAAGTGGAAAAGGCTGTGGAGTGATGAACTAGATTTAGATAAGGGTAAAATGTTGCGGAAATTATGGAAGAAGAGGAAGAAGAAAATTAAAAAGAGAAAGGAAAATCAAGCCAAAGATAAAGATTGTGATAGTTTAGGTCTAAGTAGTTTAGGTTAGTAAGACCCGCTACCCTTTAAGAGGGCAGCGAGCGTACAATGGTATGGATGGATGAGTGAGGATAAGTTTTAAATTGTAAACCAAGTCCCTTCCTGGCTATTTATGTAAAAGCTGAAGTAAATAAATTCTATCTATAAAATAATTACCTGTACGATAGCTGGATCGTTGGGAATAGAACTAACATTGTTGACGACTCTGATATCCTTGATATCCGATCCACGAAACAGAATGTACTCGTACACCTGGTTTTGTGGTGCCACGGGAAGTTGAGTCTCTCGATCTTCGGTACCAAAGGAGCGCACTACGAAAAACAATAAATAATTCAGTTGTTTCAAATTGCTGCAATTAGCAACACTGTTACAGCTCTTTGTTACATCGAATGGGTCATTTATCGATATGTGTGTGCTGCCAGTACTCGAATATTCAAGTTATATATCTGTTTCACAGATAAAATAAATGGGGATTTTACTTGAAAAATATCTGTAATAAAACAGATAGATGTCTAGTATTCAAATCCTTTGTATTAACAGCTCCAATATTTATGTCACATAAATTTATTACATAAAACAGCTTTATGCACATCTATTTTACATTAATAAATCGCGAAAAGTGAAATCTTATATTTATGCACATCTATTTTACATTAATCAATCGTGAAAAGTGGAATCTTACATCTATGTAGGATCTATTTTACATTAGTCAATCGTGAAAAGTGAAAGCCTTATATTTATACATTTCTTTTACACGACTTCAATAGTACATTTCCGAGAATAATATTTGCTCCTTCTATCCGAAAATTCTCGCCAAAGTCACTTATTATGGGTAGGATAACGGAATAAGGGGGAGCAAGGGCATGTAAACATTCGACAGAAGAAAGAGACAAACATTCCACGCAAACGGCACACATACCAAACTCAAATTCGAAATTACATCCTCAGCATTAATAACGTACTGGTATTAGCCGTTCTATAAATTCTTGGAGTACCTATTCTTAAAATATTAAAAGCGGCAAATTATATGCTCGCACAAAGCGTTCCGCGCTAGATTTTTTAAATCTACCCAGATTTATCTGCTACTGTCGAGCCTCGATAACCTAGCATCGTGAAAATCTCGACGATTTAAGACGACTCCTCGTCCTCTAATTTCTACACGCTAACTTCGACGATCGCCAAACCGCGTGACCGCGACATAACCGCACGCGGGTCAAGCGATCAGCCATAACAGTTCCGGCGGATTTTTTCGCTGAATGCGCAAGAGAAAACGCGTGATCGACGGATCGTCTCAGCGGAATCGGCACGCGACGTGTCGCGGCCAGCACGCCTTATTCTGTAACTCTAACGACAGTATCGGTATCGTTATATCGTCGTTGCGCAGCTTTTTTTCCATATAATATACCTGCGCAACGACATCATAACGATAACGACACTGTCGTTAAAAGTTACAGAATAGGGGTACAGGGCTCTATGAGAAACGTCCTCGTTGCGAAGGAGAACTGCCACAGGTCGCCGCGACCCCGGTTGTTTCGCGGCGCGATGACCGCCGAATCGCGGGTATCGGATTACTTTCCGGCGCGTCGGCGGGCGACTGGACAACGCGGTCAGCGCGGAGCCGACGGAACGGCGTCGAGAGGACCGGGGCCGGTTGGAGCATCAAATTCACGGCTTTCCGCGAGGAGTCGCGAAGGAATGACCTCTGTTACGTTCGTTCGCGGCAGGAGAAACGTGACGAGACACGTAAGGTGAAGGTACCGTTCCCGCGCCCACTGACACGGACGAACCGGGCGACAGGTCGCGCCGGTCGCAAGGACACCGGTCGTGGACGGGCCGTTCCTCGCCGGAGCGAGAAACGAACGAAGACGCGGGATGCTGATTCTCAGCGGCGGTGATGACGGCGACAGTGGCCGCCGCGGCGGCGGCGATGATGGCGGTGGCGGCGACGGCGGCAGGACGGCACGGTGAATGTGCGGTGCGGCGGGAGTCCATCTTGGATTCTCTCGCCGTGCTTGTACTCACCGTTAGCCAGGGCGATCGTGCACTCCTGCGGGTCGACGGTGAAGAGACGGCCCTCATAACGAATATCCGCCTTCGAGATCAAGCTGATCTTCGAGCCCAGCTCTGGCATACCACCGCTCATCTTGAATCTGGCTCCGTCGCGCGGCGATCGATGTGATTTCACGAGAGATTCACGACACCATCTGACGGGGCCAGTCCAGCTGACAGCAATGGTCGACGGCGGACTGCCCGAGCCGAGACTCCCCCAAGAGTGCCAACGACGCGTCGCGCATGCGCCCGAGCCCCCCACGCGCGCGCGTTGCCGGCGTTGCCGCCGGAGGCGCCGGAGCCGGAGCCGGAGCTGGAGCCGGAGTCAAATAGGAGTCAGAGAGCTCCGGGGCTATTTTCAAATGGCGAAAATATTTTCGCCGCATGCTGGATGTAGGAATAGGTCTGTTCTATTTTAGCTCAACTTCCTGCACAGTTCATCTTTTCTCCCTTTTTTTCTCCAATGTGAAAAGAAAAAGAGGAAAAATAAACCGTGCAAGGAGTTCAGCTAAAAAGAAGTCCAGGCCTGTTATTTGGACCAAAATATTTCCGCGAGATTGAAGCTTGAGGAGGAAAAGAGAATCTTGATTATTCACAAGATAGCGATAACGATTAATTACACGGAGTATGGTGTTTTATATTCACTTTTCCACTATTTTTAATTACGGATTATGTGTAATTTTAAATCGCAGCGATGCCTCGATTAAAATTTTATGGCCAGTCTACAATGAGTCGTTAGTCGTTAGTCAGATGTCGGAAGAAATAGTTATAAGCGTATTGTAAGCAATCGAAGACCTGTAATTGGTGATCGTAAGAGATGGCATTTGGCCAATCGCTTATGATTGCCGATTACAGACTTCCGATCGCCTTATGACACGTTCATGACTTTTTTCGACTCTCTTCCGACATCTGACTAACGACTAACGACTCATTGTAGACTGGCCATTACGTTAACGGGGCATTAAAATAGATACATCGTATACGCAAAATCTGATCATCAAAGATGGCCCAATGAATTTTTTCCTCACCTCTCAAATTTCACTCTCCTTGTCAAAAGGAGTACTTTACGCTTCGTCCAATAGTCTCCCAGGTAGCAATTAATGTCTAAAAGACATCATAAAGACATCTTTAAGATTTCTGGTATTTTAAAGACATCTTTATGATGTCTTTTAGACATTATGGTGAACATTGTTGCAATAAGTTAGAGTGAAACAAAATATATTTGTTTTATATTCTTAAAATATATTGAAATATATAAAATCCATATTATTTCTGAAATAGTATCTGAGAAAAAAGAGATATAATATTTTTTATATAAATCTAAAATATGAGAAATTCTTATTAGAAAATTTCTGACAAAATATATTGAGAAATTGTTTCACCAGAGAGATGTAATATATTATATATTTCTATAACGTACGTATTCTATAAATAATATATATGTTATACGATTACATAAATATAATGAAAAATGACACACATGAACGTAAAATACAAAATTCCGCGTATCACAAAATAATTGTGCGTCGAGTCGCAGATTTATATATCCATTTCTACCAACGTAGATTAATTTTATCTTGGTTCAATTTACTTTTTATTTTTTTTTTTTGCCTATAGCTCCAAGAATTAGAAAAAGATAAAACGTAATTAATTAAACCGAGATTGATCTGCACTGATAGAAATGGACATTGGATTAGGCGCGTGAACGTTCGCCGCGACGTTGGCAAGTGTTGGCAAGCCTGGGGCGAGTCCGGCGAGTCCCCGACCGAAGTCGTCTTCACGGTGTTCTCCCTACCGACGTTTTTTAACCTCTCTTTTTAATCCCTCGCGACCGATCCGCGGTGCTGGAATAATCGCGGGAGGATTTTTGCGATAAGTCGCGAGGCTGATTCTACGTCGACCGTCCAGCGGATCGTTCACTGACTAGCATAACCCTCTCCGCACATTGCACCTCTGGCCAACATGGCGGCGACGTTAGGTCGGATTTGTAAATCGGGTCTTCTGAAACCGAATTATGGCACGTTGATCGGCCAGGTAAGTGAGAGACGAATCTTCGAGCAATTTTTCAGCAACCGCGCATATTTCCTCGCGAAAATCACCGGCGACATCGCGTCGTCCGTGTCAACGACACCTGACGTTAACCAATATTGATACGCGGCCTCGCGAGCTGGACACCGTGCGAGCTGTCGGCTGCTAATGTCACGCCTTCCTCGGCGAGGATTATACGTCCCGCGGGACGTTCGCGCGACGTCGGGACGCCCGGCGAGGCGTCCGACGGCGCGCAACGTCGACGGCGGTGACGGTTCCGACGGCACTTTAACAGATGTTATGTAATAGCGAGCGATACCGAAAATCGGGATGCTGCCATGATATCAAACATGCTCCACCGATGCACCGTGCGCGGCCAGTGGCACAGGTGAATGAATGGGCGTTTATATCGCGCTCGCTGTCACAACGAATTAGTCTGCACGCGTGGATTTTATCGTCTCACTGTAGAAACGATTATGCCGTCGATTGTCATCAATTGTCAGTTTTGAGTTGATTGAAGAGTCGGATGCGTTATCACATACTTTATGTTATTGAACGTTTGTTAAGTGTATTCCTTTTGATTTGATTATGTCATAGTAATATTCATAAGAATGGAACATATGGAAAGCCCCTGAACCTAATTTTACTTATTTATTAGCACACATTAATCTTTGACTTTAACAGATATTAGATAGATGAGATTAATTTGAGATTATAT
>NW_020212150.1:317095-429431 GCF_003070985.1 Temnothorax curvispinosus | reverse complement strand
AGGCAATATATATATATATATATATATATATATATATATATATATATATAAAATATATAAAGGATGTGTATCTTTTTGAAGATAATTAACGATTAAAATAATTGCAGAAAAATCACAATATGTGAAGAAAGAAAATAGAAATGTAAAAGAGGTGAATGTATGGATTGGAGCAATGTTGCAAATATTTTTCTCCTTATTTTCTTCTAAAATATGTTACACTTAAACTTATTGTACTTACACTTCAAACTTTGTTTTTGCAGACCAGTAATTTTTCCACTGTGAAAGAATGGCCTAGGAGTCGGAAAGTGGTATGTGAATTTAATTTATCTTGCCCGAAGAGATATCCCAACCTTATCCAATTCCTCGTCTGTCAGAAACAACTTTGTGTTCCTTCAAACTGCATGTGTTAGTAAGTTAGGACAGATTACTGTTTTATTTATATTTCGAATATATGACAATGTTATATAATATATGACAGCGACATTATATAAACTATATAGCGTAAGAAAGTAATATCTCTAATATTTTTAATTACAGTTATTAACATGCTTAGGAGTGACTGCCGGAGGCATAAGTGCCTTCATCTATGCTCTAGATAGCTCGGCAAGAGCTATTGACTTGATAGCTCATCCTCCGACGTACAAATGGGATTTTTATGGATGGTTCAATTCGCTAGATCATGCTAGGTACAATACTTTAGTATTCAAATATCAATCGACTATACAAATGTGTTATTAACCTATATTTTGCAGTATGCGACGAGGCTGGGATGTCTACAAGAACGTGTGTGCAGCTTGTCACAGTTTGCAATATGTGGCATACCGTCACCTCGTTAATGTTACTCACACCGAAGCGGAAGCCAAAGCTCTCGCGGAAGAAGTCATGGTACATTTTACAATATTAACTATGAAAAACGTCTCTTATAATTTTATAGAATATAAGACTTAATAATATAACTGACTTTTACGATACAGGTAGAAGATGGCCCTGACGACACGGGAGAATTCTTCAAACGTCCAGGAAAACTGTTTGATTACGTGCCATCTCCATATCCAAATGAAGAAGCTGCTAGAGCAGCGAACAACGGTGCTTATCCACCTGATCTGTCTTACATGCTTAACGCCAGGCACGATGGAGAGGTAAGTCAATTTTGAGTAACGTATAGGAAGAGAATATGAGTGGAATTAAAAATTAAATCTATTAATTTACAATTAATTTCCATTTTTTTAAATTTTGCTGTAGAAATATTTTTATTATTGCCACAACTTGCATTTAATTAAAAATATATTTTATATATATTTCAGAACTACGTTTTCGCTTTACTGACTGGATATTGTGATCCACCAGCCGGTATAAATTTAAGAGAAGGACAATATTTCAATCCATATTTTGCAGGTGGTGCCATTGGTATGGCACAGGTGAGTTATTCACATTGTTTTAAATTGAAGATGTTACAATTAGCGATATATTGAATTTTGCACCCATTAATGATAATAAAAATAATAATTTTACTCCGTCATGTACAGGCTATTTATAACGAAGTCTTAGAATATGAAGATGGTACTCCAGCAACTGCTTCTCAAGTAGCAAAAGACATTACCACATTCCTAATGTGGACTGCCAATCACGAATTTGACGACCGAAAAAGAATGACTATTAAGGTGAAGTAAACATCTCTAAAGTCCATTTTACTTTGGTTCATCTTATCGTATAATTATTTCAATATAAATTATTTACAGGCTATTGGAATATTTTCAATTCTCACTGCTGCTGCATACTACTTCAAGCGACACAAGTGGACAACCTTAAAGAGTACAAAATTAATGTTTGTCCCTAAAAAATACCCTAAAAATTAGCAAATGAAAATTAACGCCGTGATGTTAGCTGTTGCGCTGGTATCGGAATGTAGTTTCGCAATTTAAGCAATGTATTTCCGGCAATGTGGCTCCTTTCTGAAGGTTCAAACTTATTCATATAGCATTTGACAAAGTGTCAATTTGTCATCATTACCAAAATCTATTAAATTAAACATTGTACATAGCTATACCGAATGGAGTCATCGTCTGATTTAAATAAAATTGTTAAACATAAACAAGGTTCACTCCTTTGATGAGACGCACAATGATTTATTCGCAATTTTAAGCGACTCGTAAGATATGTCGAATATTTACGGACATTTTCAAGATGAAAGGATATTTTAAGCTAGATAAAAGGATATTTGGCTAAATATATTATTATATGTATCTTTGGTAAGTTTTCATTATGCGATTTTGTATTCCAATATTTTTTACAAATTATTTCAATTTAAAGTTTTTGTTCAATCCATTTTTTAAGATTAATATACGAGGAGAAACGTCTGCAAAAGTCTTAATACGAATGACGAAGTCGTTTGGTTTTAATAAGCAACAATTTATTCAAAGCTAAAAAAAAGGCCGCTAACATGTGTAGGTAAGAAACAGAAGGAACGCTCACTTCTAAGGAAATCACTTTATTCTCCTTAAGCTTGTTTTCGTCCACATGGAGCTATAACTTGTTACTCTTTTAATAGGATGATTTAAATTACACTATTATATTACCGATAGTGTAATACTGAAATGCAAAGCGGACAAAGAGGTATATATATCTTTCGTTCGGATAATCAGAAAAATTTTACATTACACAATCAAATGTAGAGATATTTCAAAATCTACTTTTGGTGGAACTTTAGGTATAAAGATCCTTTCGATTAATTAGATAACATAAATCTTGAGATGACGTTGTAATAACGATTATTTTTTTGCTGGAACATATCATTTATCATCAATAAGCTGCATATAATTCGATTTTCAGCAATATACTATTTACATGGACTACAATGTAAATAGTCGTGATTGCACTAAAGATGCATTCGATTTTTTTAACAATATGCAGCTTCTGTACTTTACACAGTGTGTTAGGAATTAGATATGATTTTGATAATTATATAACAAAAATAATATTCACACAATACATCAATCATGAAGCCCTTGTGTCAAACAGTAAGCACTATCATACTCTATAATTCTATCGCATTTTAATAGACGTAACCCCAAATATACATGAAAAATTGGTAAACTTTCAATATGTTCTAATATGATATCGACTAAAAGATCTCATTATTCAGCGACGCTTCATACATTGATGTACTTTGCCATGCAGCATTGTATCATTATTCACTATATATACGAGATATTACAAATCAAATTGTCATTTATGCATGCTTCGATTACAAAGCGACATCTCCTCATCAATTACGAAACGTGGTTCGTTTAGCGTGAAAGAGAGAGAGGCCGTTTTTTTAAGGATATAATTTCTCAAACACGTACGTTATTTCATTGTAGATCGCTAGTTGAAACAGTGTACGCAGCACGGAAAAGTAAAATGGACGTACAGATTTATGGTCCAGAATTTACAAATTTTCTACCGTAGCGTTGAGTGAGAGAGAGAGAGACACCTCTGCAAGAGATGAAATGGCACTTGCGCGCAAACAGAAGAGAAATCTTAAAATGGTTCGCAATACCAGACATTACTCTTCTTCTCTCATTAAAAAACTTCAAAGGCATAAGTTATTCTTACTGATTATTCGTTTTTATTACATGGTCTGTGTCTCCAGTTTTATGATTCAAAATATGATTTTTCCGCTTTACATTGTACTAGCTTGAAAAGCTGGAGCGGCGTTTCCTTCAACCAATTCGCATTCGCATCGAATTGCAATCTCGTGCGCGAACATGATATATATGCAATGAAATAATCGGGGGTTCCGGAAAAATACATTTTTAGTGAAAAATTCCGACGAAGAACCAGCTGTGCTTGACAAATGCATTTTTGTCAATTGTTCTACCTAATCTATACATAAACTCGATACACTCATTCAACTTTCCAAGCTATTACCTCCTTTCTTTCACAAAGCTGTTTTTTTCGTTTTTTTTGTTTCTTTTTAAACATATATTTTCAGCGGGCACCCTTTTAATATTATTTGGTACCTTTAAATCTCGCCTCATGCTATTGCAAAAAGGAAGATATCTCTGTTCATACGGTTAGGCTAAAAAGTGCTGCCCTCCGGAGGCTGAGAAAGTTTCATATTTTCCTTCAACGTCATCAAACGACGGAGTTCCTGGAGAACTGTTTTAATTGTGTACTCTCGTTGCCATTTCGCAAGGACCGGAACACTGCGATTATCCACCTTGTATATGGAAATTTTATGTGTTATTTCAGGTACATGTATTTTTTATCTTAATGTACACGCATATTGCGATCTTGTATACTTACAGCTCCAGTAGCACTGTTAATGCAATTCATATTGATTCTGCTTAAAAATCTTACATTAGGGGCATCATCTGGGTATCTCTGACCGCAGTCAATTTTCAAACTATACATCCTATTTTCATACGGTGTCTAAAAGATGTCAGTACAACATTATATTAATCGTATATCGTAAGATATTCTGAATATGTTTCTTTAAGTCATCATCTTTGCAACATATGCAATTAATTCTTATAGAATCATATATTTTTTGTTTTGTCACACAATATTAAATATATTTTCTATATAACACACATAATCAATATTAATATTCAAACTGTATTTTCATATCTTCGATAAGTTATTCATTTTAAGTATCACAAATATATTTTATCCGCAGTTGATACCAGTACAAGAAAAGTTTTAAAAATATGAACATCTAATGCAAGTATCGTCAACGTATAGCTTAGCTTGTATCTGAAATCTCATAAAAGTAGACTTGTATCGAACGAAAAGTAACGTGAGAAGAGACCGGTGCAGATTCGTATTATCGCAGTGACGACAGTAAAAGGTATCTTACCCTAGGTGGTCCAATTATCATACCGGTCCAATGCGTGAGGGTCATGTCGTCGTCGTTTTCCAGGCCCCAACTGATCGTGCCATCGCCCACACCTTTTTGGCCCTGTTCCAACTCCTCCAGGAGACGAAAGTTTCGGGGCATAACTGAAACAGCATTCGATGAATGACGTTGTGACTCCATGTAGGCAATAGGTGCAGTCGATTCATAATTGGCAAGGCTCTAAGTTCAATCGCGATCCCGTATATATAATTTGGTTCATACAAGGTTCAGCAAATATTCATATAAGGTCGATCTAGAAGTTAAAGAGAATTGCTGAGATCTTTGAACCATATAATATATATAATTGTATAATCCGAGTCTAACAAATCCTCAATAAACCCGATGTTGCTTAAGGATCAAAAATCCACAAAAAGAGGAAGAAAAAGGAAAAAAGCAAGGATATATGTCGCGGTACACAGTCGCGTTGTAACAGCTGAAATGTACCCGCGCGACAATACAGGTTATGGCTCGATGAGCAGGGATCGAGCATGGTTAACCTTTCCGCCGTCCCGAGTTTCCGAGGTCATTCACGGGTCTCGAGATGAGTCCGCGGATACCGCGGAAGGGCGATATCGACTCGCGACGGAGGTGTAACGTCGTGTTCACCGTCTCGATGACTCGGCACGCGAGAGAAATACGGGCGGCACGCTCGACGTCCGCTGTCAACTCGCGTGGCACGGGAACGCCGGGTCCGAGGATCGTCGAATGATCCCGCCTCGAGGTCCCCGATTTCTCGATCGAAAGGAAAGAAACGAGGACGAGGAAAATCCGTCGCGGAGTCGCCGCCTAAACAAAATAACTCACCTACACCGCTGTTGGGCACCGCCATGATCTCTCTCGTATTTCTGACAATTCTGACGAGGCGCCGTATTTTTTTCCCCTTCCGTAAAGTACCAGGCGGGCGACAACGCGCACCGTATGCGGGCCGAAGTCACTCACGTGGAGCTGGCGCGGCTTTTTTAACTGCGGCGCGAGCTTCTCATCAGCCGTCGGACGTCAGAGTCGGACGTCGGCAATAATCCGGCGCGCTGCGGCCAAGAGAGCGTGTGTGTGCACTGTGTGCGTGCGGCTGTCCACCCGGATAACGAAAATACAACCTCCGCGCTCCGCGCGAGAGATCGCTCGTTCCCCACGGACTAGTCGCTCTCTAGAAGTCTAGATCCCCCGTGTCCGCCGTCGTCGGTCGTCGCGTTTGTGCTGTTCGTGGGCGAGCCGCTCATCGTCCACCGGATTCGACGGTCCGCGTGAAACGCAAACGCTGTGCTCCGTTCCACTTTCATCGGTTCTGTTTCTACACTTCGTTCGCGTCGCTCTCGCTGCTCGAATCTCGCGATTTTATTTCGCGATTATTAAATATTAAATGCGAGAAAAGATCCGACCCGTAAAATCTGTTCGATCTGTTTATTTTAATCGCGCGCATTTTTCGTTCGATTTGTTTTCTCTTTTTCTTCTTGAAACTTTATGCTGTTTGCAATGTAAAGTGTACGTATAAATGTGCAACTAAGCGAAAATAGATTTACAGAATTTTTTTTAGAATTGAATTGGTGTAATGCTAATTATATAATATATGCCTTCAGAAATTGCCTAGATAGCACAGATGATCGTTATGAACTCAAAAAGGATTTCACGAATCATCTGTGCTATCTGGGTGATTTGTAATTGCATGATTTTTTTTGTTGAGAAAACGTTATTTTTATTGTATATTCGTAGAATTATTCTTCGTACAAGAACCGTAAAGTATTCTTTATATTATCAATAAAAGTTTAGACGAATAGATTCTCGTTTAAATGTGGCGCACGTGTTTATCTGAGATGACGACAGACAGTGCCTCAGCCAACAAATAAGCTGCATTAATAACAAGATAATAGCAATTTGCATAATTTCATCTCTTTTTTTATTCCTCAATGAAGAGCAGAAATTTTATTTTTCAGTCGAAATATTACGTCACATCCGGAATATTACGGCGGAGTCGCAAACGGGAATCGCAACAGCTCACGGCAGCGAACGTCAGCTGATTGGCCGGAGAGAACCTCGACGGCGATTGGCCGAGCGCGCGGCAACGCTGCTCGACAATAGGTGCGCCGCGAGGGGGGTGGCGGCGCGCGGCGCGTATCGGCGCCCCGTTCGTCGCCGGCCGGCCGCGCAAGAGCAGATCGCCGGCGGAGCAGTCGCGAGCGGCGCGAGCGCAGGCGAAGTGGGTCTTCTCTCTCTTCCCCTCCGATAATGAACGGCGCGCGATAGCTGTCACTGTCAGTCCGCGTTCCGTGGGTGCATCTCGTCGAGCGTCGTGTGCGCGCGCGATGCGCCGTGTGGCCGCCGGTTTCGCGCTCGCGGAAGAGACGTGCCGTACAACAGCGAGCGATCGCTAGCTCCTCCTCCCCCCTCGCCCCGGATCGTGTCCCCGCGCGTAGAGAAATCGTCGTGTCCTGGACGCCGGAACGCGCCGTTCGCCGTGGATTACCCGAGGGGTGGCAGGAGCGTGGTGGCGAGACGCAGGAGACACGCGGTGGAGGAGCACCGGAGCAGCGAGGATAACGCGACGAGCGGGTGAGTAGCAGGTTTCATTGTGTTTCATTGTTTCATTCGTGTTTTGATTCGCGGACGTAATGCACGTACGGGAATTATACGTTATCCGTCGTATCGTAGTCGCGACCGCACGAGGAGGCGAGCGGCGGCTCGCCAGCGACCAGCGACTCCGTTTCTCCGAGAGAGACCCGCCACCATAATAAACAAAACGTAAATACGCCATGGACCCCCCCCCCGCTCGGTTCAGTGGCACGAGGTCCGGACGAGTCTCCGGATATTTTGTGTCCCTCATGTCTGCCGGAACTGTTCTCGACGGGCATATAATTCCTGATGAATTTTGGAGTCCCTTGGAGACGACGCGAAGGCGGAGTACGACGAGTACGGTGGTGCTCTCCATTAGGCGACGTCGGCGATCTGTTGTTTTCGATCGCGAACAAGAGAGAGAGAGAGAGAGAGACAGAGAGAGTGAGAGAAAGGAAGAGAGAGAGAGATGCAGAAAGAGCGTCTCGCTTGCATGGGGGCGTTACATTTATACGCGATGGGAGACGTTCCTGACATTGATCGTTGTTACTGTCACGTTATTACCACGCTTGCGAATGATTACGAGAGCGATTAGCTTCGTGGCGGCAAGGTGATAATGGCCATTTTTTGGATATCTTGAATGAGCACTCGTACAACGCACCCCGGGAGATTTCAATGCCTTCGGCATTGTTGTTCGTTTGGTAGATAAGAAGATAAGTCGTTACGTCGACGCTTGTCCCTCGAATAAAGAAACCCCCGGCGATAAATTGTCGAGACGGAGAAAAAAAGCGAGAAGAGACTATTCGGAGTAAATTGAAAATAATTACTTTACGTAAAATAAAATATTTATAGTTAGCAGATTCTTGATTTAGCAATTATTCTAAAAAGAAACCTCCAGTTAAGGCGATAATTATCGAGACAGTGGCGGAGAAAACCGAAAAGACTATTTTGAGAAAATAATTATTTCAAAATAAAATAATTTGTGTTCGTCGAGTACAAAAAAAAACTTCCGCGATAATTATGAAGATAATTATTAAGACGGAGGCGAGGAAAAGCAAAAAAAATTATTCTGAGAAAATTAAAAATTATTTCACGTAAAATAAAATATTTAATTGACGGATTTTTGATTTAGCAATTAAGTATCCGAAAACAAAATCTTTCGGAGTTCTTTTATCAACTTGTATCGAAAATATCTTTTAAATACGACGGCGTCAAAATTCTATTTATTTTAGATCGCTATCGATTGTTATTGCGTGATAACGTCAAGTATTAGCCGTTGATCACGCTTCACGTGATCGTTAAAATTGTAAAGAGCCTATAATCGTCGATTTTGTCGCTTGTATGTCTGACTTATGCGTGCTCGTAACTGTTAGTAACCCGTAAAAAATGACGGGAAGGACCCACCCGGAGCGAGGCTTTGTTTTCCTATCCGAAGGGCGTAACCGACTTAATCGCATCCGAAATCCTTCTGTAGGAAGGATCGTTTTATCCTCTACATTCGTGCCTGAGACTGACACGACTTTCTTTGCGTCAACCATAATTTATGCGCATTCGAACCTGGCCGATTCATTTCACCGGGCACTTAATCGCGTAAATGGAGTGTCGTAAGCGCCGTGTTCGATATCTCCTTAATTTTTCGAGCGACGTCGCGAATCTGCATTTCATACTGCTGAAAAAATATATAAGAAATAAGGTGACATATGATTGAGGTAGAATTGGAATCACATGGAAATAAAAATTTGAAACCTATATTGACAATCGTTAATTCTCTTATTAAATTCATATTGAAAATGTACGAGTATCATCTTCGATACAAATGATTTACTATTCGAAAATTCACTATTTATACTATTTGAGAAACACACTAATTATTTTATTTTACATGAAATAATCATTTTCAATTTTCTCCAACTATTATTCACTATTTGTATTACATCATTATTTCTTATTCGAACAATAAAGTATTTTTTTAAATTTGATGTAATATCCGCGATTTATTTTTTTATTACTGACCAGACTTTCGTCGATACCGAGCCACTTTTATTTCCTAACGCGCCATCCCGCGATAATTCATTCGTTGTTGACAAATAAAGCCCGACAGAACTGAAACTGCCAGCGGACTCTGACAATGAGTAACCTAATCGGCCCTTTAGATGCACGGGCGAGAATTGAATGTAACGAGGCGCTCGATCGAGGCCGGCTTAAATGCAGGTCTGATTTAAGTTTAACCATGGAGCCCTTACGGTCGATTGGCCGACCGCGTGCGCGGCCAACCTCGGCTTAACCTTTAAATCACGTTGGCGGCGAGCTCTCGCTTCCATCGGAAATTGCACGCGTCACCGTGCATCCTTGCGGGATAAATATCGCATGCGAGAGAGAGAGGGAGAGAGAGAGAGAGAGAGAGAGAGAGAGAGAGAGAGAGAGAGAGAGAGAGGTTCGGTGAGAGATTGGTGACCGCGAATTGGCCGCGAGCCTGATAGAAGCTGCATTTCACACGGAACCGTGGAGTAACTTCCTTAACACGTTAAACGCCGCACAAACTTCTCGATCTTAATCTCAAACGACCTTCAATTAACTGGATACAATTAATCTTTATTAATTGAATTTGATTAACTTCACGAAAGTCCGTCTAAAAGATCGCAGGTCCGATATATGCAATTTGCACTTATCTCTCTTTTTTTAATTGGCTTTCTATTATACGTTCTAGATTCTAACTTCTTACGTATATCGGCTATATATTTGTATAATGTACGAGATTTATATTTTTATACGAGATTTATACGTTCAGATATGTCGATAATTTTAATATATGTGAGATTTTGTACATTGATGTTCTTTGTCATGCAGAATTATGTGCTATTTGCGATATGGAGCATTATCTGCAATCATTTTTCCTTACGGAGAGAGAGAGAAATACCCTTTTTTCTTAATTCTTTATTCTATTTAGAGTCATAACCGCGGGAATGGCAATGGTAATCGTTGTCGCGAGTTTTTTGTTATAATCGCACGGTATAATATTTGTACACCCAGCGTTCTTTTTATACGAGTGCTCCTCCATACATATATTGGATCTCTTTTTCTCCTCTTTTCGATATGAGCTTTATTTTTTTTCCCCGTGAACGCGTACATGATCGTTTTGGTGAGCGCACTTGGCGTGTGTTGCCGTAACAGTTGAATGGCTATTCCAATATTTTACACCACATATTGTTCGTTATTATAGATGCTTAAAGGCGTCATAAATAACGCCTTGCAAATCATGCGCGGCTGAAATATTTTTCTAGAAAATATTCTTGATTCTCTCTCTCTCTCTCTCTCTTTCTCTGCGCACACAAATCAAATATTATTCAATGATGAAATGGCGAAAATCTACTTTGCTCCTCAGTCAATTCGTGTCGCGCGTTCCGTGGCGGATGCTAATTACACCATGCTCAGCGGGTGTCTAAAACGAAACATTGGTATTGGGTAGCAAGATCATATTTATCTCTCGGCGCTGTTTGCACAGCGGTAAATCGACTTCGCGCCGATTCGTTACCGGCTTTTTCATCATTATTACGCACGGCGATCGGCATGCCGCATTACCGCTCGTGAGCTTTCACCGCGCACCCGCGCACATCTCGTCGCGCAACGCGAGCGTGTTATCGTTTCGTATCGGATATCATTGTACCGCGGGGAACATTAATCAGAGGGTTGCGCGATGCAGAGATAAATTCGTTTCGTGCTTCGAGACCGCTCGCGCGCGCGCGCGCGGCAATGAAAAGGGAAAGGATTAAACGAAACGTCGCGCGTTTGCGATTTGCATTTATGCAATTCCTAAATTTTTCGAAAAATTCCTTTGTGTGGGAAATCGTGTGCACGATGAATAGCATGGCAATGTTTAAAAACATTACTCGCAAATTACACCCCATATTTTACTAGAGTCAGGTTGAAAATGTTGTACATTGTAGAACGTTATACAGAATTTATGATAGGTTACTTATACAGTGTTTGCGCAAAGGAAATTTTTTTATTATTTTTAATTATAAACGGATATCCTTTTTATACATTTCAAGCACTTATTTTATATTAGGTTACAATATCTGAAAACAGATGCATTTCCCGTGTAATTAAAAACTTTAATTCCAGCAATATATTTATGTAAGTACATGTGGAAATATCAGCATTTAGTGCGGCTTCTAATTTTTTGAAATTTAATTACTGCGATATGATGGCTATTTATTTTTAGGTAAATTGAACTTCCTCGACCGTGTAATTGTATGTGAAAACGTGAATCTCTCTCCTCGTATAGAGTGACGGTTTGAAATGAAATACACCGAAACAGCTGCTCGCTGACGCGTGAATGGCCGCCTTATAAACCTGACGTTTTATGGAAGCGAGGTTTTATTTACGCCCAACGACGGAAAATGAAATACTTCTTCTCGCGTCGCGTCTTTCACTTGCACTTTCATTACCACGCCTGGCGAGAATGGGCAAATTTGCGGTTACCGTATATCGCGCACACCACACAGTCGTGCATTTTATACGAATGCGCAAAGTTACAATAAATCGTGTTACAGTTCTAGCTATTCGACCACGGATTATTATCTGGCGATTTTTATCTTGGCCTACGTTATTGTTCACCGTTATACACGCGACTTGACGCCACATCGGCGTCGTTTACTTTACGGTATCCGAGACCCGCTATTGCGAAAAATCCCTGTTGCCTGTGTACAGTGCTTCCTTCAGTCTTTTTTCTCGTATTCTCCTATTCTAAATTTTATTTATTTTCTGCGTTTCTCTCACTTTATATTTATAATTTGTAATCCATGTATCTACTGTACAATTATTTTGCGTGACTGTTACTCGTAATGCAGTCTTTTTTATGCTCTTAATCAGTCTGGTTGAGAAAAGATTCTAATCGTAGATCATAAATATTCTAATTTATTCATCTGTGATTCACATAGCTATTAATTGGGGAAGTTTAGTGGCCTACTTAGCGAAAACGCGGAACATTTAGCTTCTTTAGGGACCACCCGGACCACGGAGTCCTATGTTGAAAGCCCTCGATCTAGCGCATACATAATTCCAGGAATATATATCGCAGTCGCTTCGTGATTTGTTTGGTATCTCGCGACAGTCGACTCGTCCGTGCGATTAACTCGCAGACGAGTTATTTTTTTTTTTTGCAAACCGGCGGGGAATTCCGCGTGCCATTCGCGTGTCGCAATTTTTAGACGGAAACCTTTATCGGAGGAAGAAAGGAGTATCCTGTGGGCGCGCGCGCGTGCGTGCTTGCGCCCAAGTTTCCTGTGATAATCTCGATGCCAACTATGGGGACAGCGCGTGCCACTCAATGATTAAAAATTAAACGCGAAACTTTAAAAATGGAGGGATATTTAAAAAAGAAATTTTTACGAGTAGAACTGACTCATGGCTTCAAGCTTCAACGCACGATTAATTCGACATAAATATATTATATAAATTTGAATATAAATAAACTATAAATAAAAATATATATATATATATATATATATATATATATGTATGTATATATAGTCACGACACGAATTTCCCAACTCTATTACAACTGTCTCTTCGTTTCCATGGATTTCAGAATGTAACTCACGCATCCGTTGATTGCTTTGCAGTATTTTGCAAAGACGTTCAGTGTATCACAATACGTGTATCACAAAGGTTTAAACGTTCCAAACCTTCTCGAGGTACGAAAATCTTTCGTCGTCTATGAGATAACAATGACTTAGATCCAATTCTAAGAAAAATTTATAATAATTATGCAATTTACTCATAATCTTGATAATTATATAAACATATACATTGCAATGAATGTAAGTTAGCTTGAATTTATATACATTTCTTTTTTAATCATAGAAAATATTGTTGTAACAACCGTAGCAATTTTCTCCGTGTATAAGGTATCTATTTTTAAAAATATTAATTTTTACTAAAATTAACTTCTTAACTTTTTTATTAACAAATTGTACTTTTATAATGGAATGTTATGTACAATAATTTAGTATTTTAAATTAATCGAAACTTTTTTTACACGAAATTTACATAAAATAAGATATATATATTTTTTGTTTGTTCAAAATATTTGTTTTCCAGAAATTATAAGCAATACAATTTTCGAAAAATAAAAAACACGTTTAGTTTAAAATTTAATGTCTTTGGTCATACTTGTCGTAGAAAAATCTTCGAAAAGGCATTTTAAAGCTAAGGAAACGGTCTTTTTATAAAAATATTTTAAGTTACAAGAAATTGCAAAATTCAATTGTTATAAGCAATTGAAATGTTTATTAATTTTCACCAAAAAGTACATTTCTTTTATTTTTTAAAATAATGCTATTTTATTTTTTATTTTATTCTAAAAGTACATATTTTTTATTCTATGGAGAAACAATGAATTCTACTTTTTATGTATTTTTAATGACAGGCGCCGGCGCCGCGCCATGTTCGTGTCTCTAGCTCGACTAAGTAGCACGGCACGTCAATTTCTTCATAAATCTCTTGTAGGAAGAATGTTCAGTATGAATGGGATATAATGTTGAATATAATCAATATACAGATTTTGTAGCATTTTAAATGCTACAGACAAATATCTTAAATAATATGGAACATATATACGGAAAAACATTTTAGACAAAAGTTGTAGGATATCAATAAGGACAAATAATGGTAAAACCAATTTTCGAAAATACAGATGAATTATATAATCGCACTAAATGCTTTGCTACGATCGCAAGGTTGAGTATTTAAATTAAATTAAATGTACAAAAATTATAGTGTAATTTTTTAGAGGAAATGACAGACAAATTCTGCCAATATTCATAGTAGTTTTTATGAGTTTAGTTTCAGAACAGTATAAAAATAAATTTTACAACAAATTTTACAGAAAGTTTTAGAAACTGTTATATTTTAGTAACTGTGGCTAGAAAAAGTATCACAGGAGGTATATTTCTAAACGAATTCTTGAAAGAGACTATACGGTTGCGGAAAGAAATATCAAGAATTTACTGACAATGTTACTATGTAGCTTTTTTGCAGTGTTTTGCCGGACAATTATTTCAAATAAAGGAATGACACTATCGCCCGAAGAAAGTCAAATTATGAAAAAGAAAGAAAAAAAAATTGTTTAAAAATAACAAAATTATAAATAAATATAAATGTTTTGTTTTTATTAGACATTAACTTTTTTTACAACCTAATTTACCAGATAATTTTTACAAAGTAAGTTTGTAAGTATAAAAAATTAAAAAGTAAACGTAACTAAAAACTAAATTAATATGTCCTAA
Source organism: Temnothorax curvispinosus (assembly GCF_003070985.1). Lineage (NCBI taxonomy): Eukaryota > Metazoa > Arthropoda > Insecta > Hymenoptera > Formicidae > Temnothorax > Temnothorax curvispinosus. Next base: position 414,716 of record NW_020212150.1, on the reverse strand, counting down.
ACTAGTAAACAAAAACTATTCAAATTATCCGTCGTATGTATAGACGGACACATACGGATATCTCTTTTTCCACTGATTAACCAATTGATCGCTTATGTCACAGTGTATGAAACAAAACTCTTGCAGTTTAGGACATTGTTCAAAAATAACGGAATATTTATCAGGTGTCTGACATTTCACAAGATCAAAAAATAACTTTTTCAAGTTTTTGCACTGTGCTAGTAATTTTAACCGGTGATCAGTGAGGACAGCAAATAAAATATAAACTTCTTGCAAGTTTTGATAAGAGGAAAGTAATTTAAATAAGCTATCGTCAGTAACTGAATAATCGAATCTGTAACAAAAATTATATAATTAGTACAGTACTTTAATCGCAAAAAGGAAATTTGTGTAATTTTTTTCAAAATGCACGCAAGAGAAGCAAACAAATTTCAATAAAGAATACAATAACATGTATTTTAAAAGAAAATGTAGCACACATACTTACTCCGCAAAAACAAGATGCATTTTTCGTAAATTCTTACAGTTAGCGAGGGCACTAATACCATGAGGTGTAAGATAACGTGGATGCAGTAAACGTATTACTTCCAAATCACGACACGAATTTCCCAACTCTAATACAACTGCTTCTTCGTTTATAACCATACCGGAACTTAACTCACGCATCCGTTGATTTTTTTGCAGTATTTTGCAAAGTTGTTGAGCTTTTATACGTGTACCACAAAGGTTTAAACGTTCCAAACTTTCCAGCTTCTCGAGGTACGAAAATCCTTCGTCGTCTATGAGTTCACAAGAACTTAGATTCAATTCTAAGAAAAATTTGTATTAGATATGTGCAATTTACCCATAATCTTGATAATTATATACTATATGCATATATACATACCTTTCAAATTTTTGCATATTTCTAAAATTTTAAGTAGGATTTAAATCGACATTGCAGTAACTTAATTTTAAGTGCGTTAAATTTTTGCCGCAATTATCAAGAAAGTTTACGAAATCATTAACAGCAAAGTTGCTTCCTGTAAGATCCAATTGTCGCAAATATTTACATCTAGATGTAAAGTAACAAAATATATCGCGCATATATGTGTGAGATTTAACGCATCGTATGTTCAAACGCACATAGAGACGAGGGTCCTGTATTAAATTATTGAAGCGTTCATCTACATAACTCATGCAGCATAACGTCGTCAGATCTAAGTAGTTTAATATTTTTAGTAGTATTTCATACTGCAAAGATAAAATATATAATTTTAATACTCGAGATGACATTACAATAAATATTATGATGAGAAATAGATGACTTATAATACTTTACCGGAAGCGCCAATAAATTGCAACGTGATAGGTCCTTGGATTCATCCGAAGAGAGTTTCATACGCTTTGCATAATTTGAAGGACTTTTTAATAAAATACGACGCAAATATCTCCATCCAAGAGGTTGCTCATAACAATGGATTACTTCCTGAGATATTTTTTGCTTCAAATTACTCTTATAAGAAATCCTTCTTATATCGCTGCAAATATTATCGGAACAAATTAATTTTGTATTATTAACAGAAAACACATTAAATATTACTTAAAGTCGACGATAATAATACCTTTTATAAATAATACAATATTCGGGAAAATTCTGTTGCAGATGAACTATATCAAAGTGTGCACTTTTTAAATCTGCTGTTAAATTATGAGCATCGTCATGCTGGTATGGAGAGTACATGCTGTTAATTCTTTTTAACAGATTAGTTAAATTCTCGTTAGGATTTCTAGAAAGGATCAATTCTGATGTACCGATGAGCATCACCGCATCTAGCTCTGTGTAAGAGAAACGTGAACTGTTTTTAAATGTTAGTCTGAGCATTTTGGTTTTAAAGTTACACTGATGCGACAAGGGTGGAGAAAATAATCTTGATTTTGGGGGTACAATCTGAGACGATTCATCCCACAACTGAATCCAGTGATTATTGGAATCTTGAGCCGAAATTTGAATTACGTTTCCAGGATGATGTATTTCGTAAATACAGACTCTGATTGGATACACAGCTTCATGAAACTCGATATCTTCAAAATAAAAAATATATAATTATACTCTCTTCTCAACAAAAAACATAACTTCTTTAACAATATCTCATAATTCAAATATTACATACACATATAATTATTTTCCTCCGTCTGATTCCATTGCCAAATAGACTCAGCCCCATCACAAATATCTTTGTTTTGCCATGGAGATATCGAAATATCGATACGGCTATAGTATCTCTGAAAAGTCAAAAAGTATCAAATATTACAAACTTTTGTAAGTTTGAATTGCGATTATTTTACGGGACAATAATGTTTAATACCAGGAAATATACATACCAACATGTTTTCATAAAGAAATGGTAAATGAAATAGTTCTCCATAGTTTTGAAATTTGGGTGGTCCAATTATGTCAGGGGCAGTGTGATATATGCTAATATTCTGATGGTTCTTGGAAACAAATCTCTTCTTCGCAAATTGATAGATGAAGTCAACATTACCCTCCTCTCCTACGGATACTCTGCCGACATAGGGATATCGACTACAACTCTCGTAATATAAAGGTTGATAATGGGATGTCATATTTTCTCTGAAAAAAGACGAAAAATACGGAGAATAATAATCATTGCTTTTGTAGTATATGCTAAAATGCATTGTATATCATGTATTTATAATTATAGCGGTAAGATTACATAATTATATAGATTAGATTATATAAATTTATCCTGTTTCCATTCACATGGCTAGTACTGACATTATTATTACATAGTGTCTGCATGTATATTATTATTAAATATTAAATAATTAATTATTTTAAAGAACATTTTTTTAATACAAAAAAATGTTTTTTATATAAATCTGAGATATCGCGAGCTCTGTGTTCTTCTATCACCACGCGTGTACCACGTGTATCACGTGTACCACGTGTACAAGCACAAAGGAAAAAACCAAAAAATTACAAAATTTATATATTGCTCAAATTCGCCACAATTATAGGTACGCTTAATTTCTAAATATAATTAAGGTCCATTCCACAATAGCCGTATATAATAGTAGATGTAAAACGTGAGCATTGTAAGCAGTAAGCTATTGACTAATAAAATTTTAACAATTCAAGAATAATCGACTGTATTTGGTCAATTATTACTGCTTACGTTTTACCGCATACTCTTACAGCTATTGTAGAGCGGGCTTAAGATTTTCCGAAATTTATTATTTATCTTACTTTAAAAAAATGTATCTTCTATTTCATTTTCCGATACACGTTGTAGTGTGTCCCACCACGTGGGAGAAGAATATACGGCATATACGCATGCACGAGTACCAAAGAATAAAGAGAATTACCGAAAATTTAACTTGGAACTAAATCAAGATATTAATCAGAATAACTAATTTCTATCAATTTTCATACTTACTGTTTATCAGCAAGGCAGATTTAATTTTTTCGTATAAATTAAAAAAAATCACGAAAGAGATGAAATGTTGGAACACGTGATGGTTAGTGAGCGCACACCACTTTTGTGTAGGTCCAGATCTATATTATATTCTAGACTACCAACTTTCACAAAATACATACATAGATTTGGAAAGTGTTACGTCCGAACCCTAGGATTATTTGAAAACTAATATTAAGCCTTGTGTCCACGATCCTAGAAATCGCTCCGAGACAGAGAAAGAATTAACCAATCGCAATGGTCAATTGTCGAATTGTTGAAATGTGATTGGTCAATTTTTTCTCCGTCCAAGATCTCGGAGCGATTTCTAGTATCGTGGACACAAGGCTTTACGTCCGAACCCTTGGATTCAGGTAAATTACTGCAAAGCAAAGGAAAGACTGCCTAGAGAGTGGGGATATGGAAGGACGCAAACAGATAGGTACATATACCGTTTTCTACCGGGAGAACTAGGTACCCAGACAACATATAACACTAAAAGATGACGAAAACGATGTCTTTCTTAAGTTATCTTTTTGACACAGCTAAAAGATACGTGAAAGACATCCTTTATTCTTATTGAAAAAATTGTCATAAAAAAGATATCATTTCGTTATCTTTTTTATAATGTCTTTCAATACAAACAATAGATTCAATAAAAACATTTTTCCGGCTAATCAAAATTAGTTATTATTTTATATTATTATATTATATTTACATTAAACATCAAAATGTCGGTCAAAAAAGTAAAAACTGTTTTACTCAATTTTATTGTGTCGCAAGATAATCCGTAGACCGTTAATAAATCACTGGCTGCGTTTATCCTTAAGATTTCTCTGTCTTTCTCTTTCTCTAATATTTATCTCTAATTTCTCTTATCTACGCAGAAATGATTAATGACACATTTGTCGTTGCTCTGATTAAAATTCGAAAAATTATATTCGCATCGTTATACAGATTAAATTGATTGATTATTCTATTTGATAGCGTTCGTAATCAGGGTATTCGTAATCAGGATAATATGCGCTAATGGAATCTCAAATAGATACTGCAAAATGTGCACAATGTCACGGAATCATCTGTTGAATACGTAAGTAACAACTATTTCAGTCAACTTTCCTGAATTAAATATTTTTTTCGTTTACTTACGTGATCTTTTAGTTATGCTTAGCGAGAGAGTCGCGATTCTTGCGTGAAAAATGAAGTACGCGAGCGTAGATTGTCGCGCCAAGTTTTTCTTTTCTTTCGAATTTTTCTCGTCGTTTAAAATCGCGGAAAATCACGGTTTGTTGAATGGCACGACGTGCGGTATGCGGGATTAAGGTTTTTCTTGACGATTCTCCTTCACGAGTTCAGACTCCGTCAAAAGTCCGCAGTCGTTTCTACATTCCGGAAGACGGAGAGATTCGAGACCCCGCTTGGCCAGCCACTTTTATCGCTTCTGCTTGAATATAGGTGTTGTTCTTTACTTTTTTTCTTATGTTCCTTGTCGAGACGCGGTGACGCCAACGAGAGAATTCTCACGAGAAAATCTCACATAAGTACCACTGCCAGTGCTCTTCTTTCTCATAGAACAAAATTAGTTCTTATTGCACATCGGAGAATTCGGATGACGAAAGAGTAAGCCCTTTAAAAAATTTCGGCGGAAAGAGACGTGTGTGACGGAACAGCGTGTGTGCAGCGGTATCACTTGTTTAAAATCACAAAACTGTAGAAAACCAAACATGACGAAAATAGATTAATTATGATTAAAAGAATTTACTTAGGACTATAATTATTATGAATATAGTAATGCAATAAATTAATGTGTATAATTAATAGAGAAATTACTATGAAAATTAAGTAAATTAAGTAATTATGATATCAAGATAAGTATATCAATTTTTTAGTTAACCATTTATCTTCCGCAGTCTTATTTGATAATTTGTTCTTTCAAGAAGAGTAGAAATAATTGACGCGACACTTTTCCAGAAATATAACGAATTACCGTGATAGGAATGTTTTTGTTTTTAATATATATAGAGTAGCCAAATTTCAAGATACTTTTATTTTATATAGAAAAGATATTTTTGACCATTAAAAAGATTAAAGAAGATAGCTGTTGAGTCTTGTTTATTGATTTCAAAGCAGGGGCTTCGACGATGCGGGTATATAGTGTTTGAATATATTCGGGTATACACGTAAAAGCGTATACATATAGGGGAGTGCTTCGTCCTGGTCAATTCTGCAACTCTAGAAGTGGGGAATGATTCTATCTGGTTTGCCGGCGAACTCGTGGCGCCCGCGCCATGATATCTGTATACTATACGCGCTCGTCCGTCCCCTCGTTAATGATTCAGCGCTAATGCTAACACATTCGATCAGCTCCGACGTGGAAATCGTGCGCACAGTCACGTCAGGAGCACGACTAAACGCCGAGGCTTTTATTTCGCGATCAGCATGAATATTAACCCGGTAAACTGCAGGTAATTCCATTTTGTTCATTGTTTTAGTTGCTTTAAACAACTCAGTGACCTGAAACGGACGTCGTCACGCGATATGTTGTACCGATCTTAATCCCAAAACCTTTTTCAGTGATTAATGAACATAAATTTTGGTAATTTTATCATTTTCCGCATTTAGAGCTTTAAAAATTATTTAAATAATTGTAGTTATTAATAATAGTATAACCAGTATCATAAAGATAATTAATGATTTATTTTTCTTGGTCAGTCATATAAATACCGGCTTAGCTTTCGATTCTAGATAAAATATCTTATATAAATAATACACGTTTTAAAAATATATAAATTTAAAATACAATAAATACTTACGTTTCTTTTCAAAGGGCTAGTCTTGAGAGAGATTTTGTTACGTAAATTTACTTTACGTAACACACTTTTCTGCATTATAAAAGAATGATAGAAAGCGAAGATCTACAACGTTATCTGAAAAGGGTATCCCTCTGCGGATACCCTTCGCCTGCTCCCATCTTAAACGACGTTGAAAGCCTTGTGATCTTATTTCGGCTGTACAACTTCAAAGTAGTTAATGACCCAATTTGACGAATACTCCATGGCATTGTCGCGTAGTCCATTACTTTAAGAAACATAGTATTATTTTCTTTGTGTTTATATATACACGTTTTTTAAATATATATATTAACAACAGATATAACAAGGAAACGATAAAGATTATTTATTCGACTTATGTGTGACCATCTTTATTAATTATATAATTGTTACGACGTTTCGATGGATTTTGGTCCTAATTCTTAATTGATGTAAATTTTGATGTTAATATAAGCATTCTTTTTTAAAATCACTGCAAAGAATTTATTGCGAAAAATATCACTCCAGCCAGAGTTCGAACCCTCTTTATATATTTTTTTGTAATAAATTCTTTATTGTAATTTTAAAAAAGAATACTTATTAGTATCAAAAGTTACGCATCGATTTAGAAAGACCAAAACCCATAGTCGAAATGTCATGATGATTATAATTAATGGCCAGTTGAGTCGAATAAATAATCTTTATTGTTAATTATTTATTGGCGAAGTAAAAGTTTCTGTTTTGGTATAACAAGGAAAATTGTGAGTAACTAAATTTTCAAATTAATATACACAGAAGCGAGCATAAATCTCGATAACTGTTTCAATAGATTAAAAGGAAAATTAATTGCATTAATCTCGAACAGTCACGTGTGTCGGTGTGTACACAGCAAATGTATTCGTATTCCAAGAAATATATATCGTGATGACCTAGTTGCGCAGCACACAGACACACATACACACATAATCAAAGACGTCACTTCGCGTGGAATGGCTTTGTTTATCGAATTAGTTCGAACGTTACATAAGTTTAAGTATTAAGATAAATAATCTCTGCAACAATGTGCTTTTCCACCCGGCGACTAAACTAACTCTGCATCGTAACAGCACGATATTCATCTCGAGTCACATTTTGGAGAGAAGATTGCATCTTTTATTTCCAACATATTATAACACACGATATCAACTATTACGAAAGCGCGCGTGTATTAAATTCTACCTGTTAATTTCCCTCTACTATCATTTACGACTAGAATATGGCGGAAATTTAGTTCCGCCCTCGCACCTTGGTGCACCACGGGGAGACGCGCGGAGCCTATAGGCCGAGGTATCTCTCTTTCTCTGCTTCGGAAGAGCGGCCGGCGTTCTTCCGAAGTGAGAGCAGAGGCTGAAAGGTTATTGCGCTCTCCCGAGAGAAAGAGGGAACAGAAAAAGGAAATAAATGACGAGTCGGCTGTTCGCCGGCCGGCCCCGGCCGGCCGGCGGGCAGGCAGGCCGGGTGTCAGTCGCCGTGTGCGCGCAAATACGTTGCCGCCGTGTGTTCATTAAGTATATGCGGTAGAAAGCGTAGCGCTCGCGTATATGCACGCGTCCCCGGGTGAGTTAGGGGGCCCCCGGACTCTTGCCAGCCCTCCGCGCCCCCCTACCACCCCCGGTTCCCTTGCAGTCCCTCCTGGCAACGTCCGCGCGCCACCATCGGGGTGGTTGTACTATTGATTTTTTCGCCCTGTTCCGTTGAATTATCGAGAGTCTCTCTCTCTTTCTCTCTTTTATGTGAGCGATCTCGTCGTCGGCAATGTGCGACCCCATGACAAAGACGGCGAGGCGGCGCGGCGGCGCGACGCGGTAACGCGGCTGTTATACGGGATGATTCGCGGTTAACGCACGGGACGTTTGAGGGGCAGATTCTTTGTCGGAATCTGAGACGAGAATCCTTGTGAAAAAGTACTGGGACAATTGAAACTTTTTCAGTCACGAGTGAAATTGAGGGATTCCTCGCGATTTAAATAGAGATGTGATATGTGATTGATAACAGAAACTTGATCGGTTATTTACCTTCGAGATGACTTTATCTCAACAGAGATTTAGGATTTCAATTTCTAGTTAACGAGATGTCTAATGTTGGAAAGCTAAAGGGTTGTAGTGAACAGTATATAATGTCTCACGATGAAGATCTCTCTTAGAAGGATTATCGTCTCGGATTTAACCTTTATACATATATTCTCTCCCTCTCTCTCTCTTTTGGGTAAGGTAAACCTGTTGTGGCTCGCATTAAATTTCAATTTAGAACCTGCTTCTACAAAATTTACTTTATTTATTAAATTTGCTTCACCTTGAAACTCTATGTAATTAATTATATAAAAATAGTCGTATATAATGTGCTCATTAATATTTACGATCTCTTTTGACGTCCAAACGATCATTGGACTCGGAAAATAAGGAATCCATCCTGAATATTTATAATGATGACTGCGGGATCATCCTGTAAGCAAAATGCGACGCGTTGTCGGGTGTGTATCGGACACGCTCATCGCGGAGAGAATAAATCTGGCGAATGATTGGAATTATGAGGGGAGATATTGCCTCGTATATATATATATCTCACTCACTCACTCACTCTCGCCACTTATTCGTTGTTTCCCCGATTTTAGCCAGTAACGAGGCGCCTCCGCGAAATAATTGGACGCGAAATGATCACAGGCTCCGACGAAAGGGAGGGGGTGGAAACGCTATCAAATTGCTGTTGTTGCGCCCTCGGAGATTGATATCGTACATGATCTTGATTTCCTCGTATCAGTTTAAAGTATTAATTGCGCAGTTTTAATGAGTCCGCTCTTATTTTACATTCCCCTTTGTACATAAGAACAATTCGAACATACGATATAATTATCTCTTTGAGAGTTTTTAAATTGTACACGAAAAAATAAATACGCGCATCACGATCGAAATTAAAATTTCTTAAAGTACGTAAGTGTTTACGATTACATTAAGGTAAATGTACCAATGTCTGGACACATATTTTATAGTCTTTAAATAAATTATAACGCGAATTAAAATCAAAGAATGAAATATAAAAATATTTTTCTTGTATTACAATATAATATTTTTATCTTTGATTTTAATTTGTGTTATACTTATTTAACCCTTTGCAGAACATGTGTAATTTTGCTGCTTCCGTCGAACGGGTGGGTCTTTTAGGCCAGTTAAGATTTTCAAGCTATAATAAGTGACATAGAAAATCTGAAAAAATTCAAGTATACTTTTGAAGGCTTTAATGATCTATTTATACCGTTATATATGCTTGATTCTTGTTTAGATTTTTTTATGAGTCCGTAAAGTCTCCGAAAAATTTAAAACTGAAATATCAACCGGGTCTTTAAAGCCCCACTTGTTCAGCGAAGGGTTAAAAACTAAAATAATAAAGGTGTCCAGACAGGGTCTTAAGCGTCCCGGCATTGATACATTTTACCTTATTAGATTCATAAAGTATTTTCTTATCAAATAATTATATGTATATATATAGCGATAAAGAGAGATAAAGAATCGTGTAGTCGCATTTCGCTGTGGGCTTTCAATTCCAGAACACTCAATTCTTTCGTGCGAATATTCTTGATTATCGCACGTTAAGGCTTCGGAATTTGCGAACCTTCGGCGCTTGCACGCGACAATCGAGAGCGTAACGACAACGGCGCGTAAAAGTAGCGCCGGGACGAAGTTTAATCACGGCTGCGAACAAAGAGGTGCAGAACGATGGGACCACTTTCCCAACTGTTAATGACGTAGCATTGAAACACGCCGCGCAGTTTCCTATGCGGGCACGGTATTTGCGGTGCATTTTGGATTAAGAGTAGAATGACGGTTTGGTTGCATCGGCAGTTGAATGAAGTAAGCCGGGCATAAGCAATCCGCGCTGTCCCTTTTTGGATTATATAACTATATCTTTAATATGATCAGAAAAGGCGAATTTACTTAGCTCCGACTTGTTGGAGCGACGACTACGACGACTTTAACGGTATATATAACTTATGAGTCCGTGGTCCTCCGCTTTAGCAGAGATCTTTCTCATTCAAAGACTTCTTATTTATGATGAATGTATTTTTTCTTCCTGTTTTGAGCTGCGTTATTTCACAAACTATGCACTTACTCTTCCTTTGAACATCTCAAACATCATCCTGCAACTATTCCATGCTACACTACTTACAAAATAATTTTATAATATTATTATAATATATTATGGTTATAAAAAAAGTGTAAATATGGTGCAAATGTGAAGTTATACCTGAAGCGAGTTCATAAATTACCGATTTCTCTTGGCATCGAACGATACATTTATTGACCGAACGAATCGACTACGTAAGACGTATAGCACGTGAAATGTGTCTCTCATCTCCTTTCTCCCTCTCTCTTTTTTTTCTGTCGGATGAAAAATGCGTAAGCGGAACTGGAACGTTACTTGACAATGCGAAGGACTCATCGGTATTCAATGCGCTTGCTTAGGCGCTCTTCACGAGCTTAAGAAACTGGCCTTATGTGAACATCGCGTTCATCGAACCGTGTCGCGGTGACCTAGTATCGATGCTTAGACGTTAATACGAGGCGAAGTACATCTCACTTAAGAAAGGTCGCTGTCGCGATGTAGGAAAGTCTAAAGTTTTAACGAGGATAAAATTTGGAATGAAATTTATCTATTTTTACAAAAAACCTTTGTGTTTAATAATTAAAACATAATTAAAACATTAAAAAATAATTACAATTAAATCTAATAATCAGCAGTACGTTTATAAGCGAAAAATATACGTGGATTTGTACTTGCATTGAGTTTATTTACTTTAAGTAAAAGATGGAAAGAGAGAGAGAGAGAGAGAGAGAGAGAGAGAGAGAGAGAGAGATGAAAACGTCATAATTTTTATGAGTTTTTATTTCAAATACTATAAATATGAAAATACAATTTTTATTCCAATTGCCGGATTTTATAGTGTCAGGAATAAACGAAAAGATTTCTATGCGCATTTTCTATGGCGAAATCTGAACTTGTCAATATTACGCTCTTTTCAAGTATAACGTAAAAAATAATTTGAATTTCTAGATCAAACATTACGATAGAGTAAATAGATAATAATTCTTGGACGTCAGTGAACCAAAATTTTTTAAACAATTATTAAATACACAGATTTTTTTTCTATATTTTAGTATACAAACTTAAGTACAGTAATACTCATATTTAAGACTCGCGACTTGTACAAAAGTCGTTGAAAGATGCCCGAAATCAGAATCAAGGATCGATATCCGGTCTTGGATCGACGCACTTGAGCGTGAAAGAAGCAAGGGGGAAAGAACGGCTCAATTTTATCGGCCGCGTGGCCAATAATTTCTTCGTCAGCGAGGTGATTTCAGCGACAGACGCGAGTCAGCTGGCAATCTTTTATTCGTTCTTTATTCGACGATTCATGCTGCCTGCCCTTTTTCTTTCTCCACCTTCCCTCGAACAACTAGCCGTCTTGAAGAGAATATCTTTCCAAGCGAGATAATTTTTCCATGAAATAATTTTGCGTGACTCCTTGAATAACTGAATAATATCTCTCTCTTTCAACTTCTTCAGAAGATTATTTTTATATTGATATACTATTTAAAAAAGAAATAGAGAGCTAGAATAAAGCAATCTTCTTCTTTTGTAGTTGTTTGAATTAAATGTTGCTTGAGTTTGCGCGAGTAACAGTTAAATCTTAACGATAAGAGATGTATGGAATGTCTTCGACTTCATAAAATTTAACTTCATAAAGCTAAAGTTGAAACTTTACTTTTTATTTGTACGCGAAATTTGTACGGATAAATGAAATTGAAGATATTAATTTCAACGTAATAATATTTTTTCTCCTTTTTTTTCGTGTTGTTAGATGACTAATCAATAAGAGCAATTAACGTTACATAGTAATTAACACTAATGTAATTAACATTATAAGTAATTAGCATTAAAACGATGTAATTAGCATTATATGTATATACAATATATAATGTTAATTACATATTGTTAATGTTAATTTTATATATATATACACACATATATATCCAAAAGACTTTTTGAAAAAATCTAAAAAGAAATAAATAGAGTCTGAGAAACTTCATTACTAATTGTATCCCGACTTCTTCTATAACTCAGGGATTAAATCGCGCTGAAATTGCACTGAGTAAATTACGAAATTGTAGGTCAGACGTCAATTGGATTCCATATGGGTAATCAGAGCTAATGATAAGATGTATATTACGCATACGGAAGACACGCATCAAACTCGTATAGACCCCACAGAAAGTGAAATGTGAATCTTATCCGATGGAAGACATTATAAAGATAGAAAGGAGGGCTTATAGTTTTTTTTATAGTTGTCTAAATAAATAGACGAGATAAACGCGGATAAAAAAATGTCGGCATGATAGCGTGTTAATTACGTGATTTTCAATGAAGTAAATGTTTTTGGATTATATCGTCGCCGGAGACTGCGCGGGTATTATTCAGGTGGGAAGCATTACCCGGGGGATCTTTTTGTATCCCCTGTGCGCGGATGAGAGGACAAAGAACGAGAATTCGGTCGAGATGCGGCCCAGGTCGCGGGGGTACGCGGGACGGGGAATAAATAAAACATGGCAAACACTTCAAAAGAACGCGCGCTGTAAGTCATTGGCCCCGAATGACGTTGAGAGAGCGCGGATGACACGAGATATACTTCGCGAGTATCAAAAGCGTATATAAGTGAGGGAGGACAAGTGGCGTATGAGAAATATCGATCAGCTTTTTCTCCCTTGGTAATTTGGGAAACTTTTCATATTAATACATTTATGTGAATCTGGCACCTGACTTTGGAAAAATTAATTTTTTGATACGGATAATCATTACGGAGATATCGTTAATACTCCATCAAAGGAATCGCTACTTCATGTTTTATAACATGGTCGTAGGTATAACAGATTATGTGTTTCACCTTCAAAATCCTTACTTTCAAGTCGATGTCTTATTCCTCATATATTGGAAGATGTAATTTAATAGAAACTAAAATCGAAAAAGATACAATTTAAATGAAAAAAAATTTCTTTTTGTTTCATAGTATTTTAAATATAAGGACGTAATAATATGCATCTAATATCTTTTTGTTTTAATTCACTTTCATATTCAGTTAACGTTTTTTCTTATAAATTGTGGATACACAAAATTTAAAGTATACGTAATATGAGTCAACTTTTTGGCAAAAAATACAATGAGATAAGAATAACGACGGGCTGCTTTGGATTTATTGACTAATATCATGTCTCTCTATAGTTTATAATAAAATATATATGACAAGTCGCATTTCAAACAAAGGAAATATATAAATAGCATGGATATATATTCTACGATATATCTATTTTCGAAGTATTTTCAACGTCTCACACGTATATCACGTCCGAAATAAACAGCTCAAGACGTCGTTGTAGACGATCCACCTTCCCTTGTGATTTTCCATTTCGGATCTCTGAGACATCGCTACTCGACTTTAACTTCACCCAGTCGCGTCCCATTTCGTCACCCATCCATTGCGGGGTTAACAGCCCTTAAATCGGCGTTGGCCGCGATTTCTTCAAACGAATCGTGTCGCGGTAATTGCTGCACTATACATTCACGTAAGGAACCTTAAAAGTAAGTAACCTTAAAAAAAAAGAAAAAAATATCGTGTTTTTAAATATACTCGTACTTTTTAAATAATTTGTTTGCGTGTCAAAATAGTAGACATAAAATATCCATGTTATTGAGAATATTTGACAAATTGTGACATGTTATTGAGAATATTTGACAATTGTTGTAAAATGTACAAATAAATGTTATTTACTTGTACGGCATATCCTCTATCATATTTTCTTGATTTAACCAGACTGACTTTAAAGCAAAAAAAGCTTTTGGGTAAACTCAGGTAAGATGGCCATACAGGAAAGATGGCCAACTCATGTCCATTCGATGTTTCAGGCCAGCTAGATTGAAAGAACATAGGTGGGCCATCTTTCCTCTATCTATGGCTATCTTACCCGAGTTTACCCTATAGGCTTTAAGGCATGCAGTTTAAGGGTTAATATGCATGCTCGCGTGCGCATGAAAGGCATACAATCGCACAACTGGTAATACTGACCCATCAGGGGCACATCTGCGCGCCACGTGGTGAGAGCTGTTGTTTGGTCCCCTCGTTCCCCGTTGATTAGAGAAATGGATGTCAGGCAGCACGTGGTTAACGACGGCCGAAAGATGATCTCTCGGCACCGTCGTCCACGTTCCCTCGTCCGATTTCTACCCTTTGCCGTCACTTTCGATGGTTCATGCACGCAATTTATTCGACGATAAGATGTGCCTGAGATTGACATATAACATTCACTGGTTTGCATCAATCGCGTTCATCTCATGCCTTTACCGAATTTTTCATAATTTTTTTATTGCATTAATAATTTTTTTTTTTCAAAATTAAATAGGAATTGCTGAAAGTAATGAATACTGATGAATACTAAATTTATTCGTATGGAATTTTTTTTCTTTTGATAGGAACTTTCGTAAGATGTTGTTGCTAGAGCGTTTCAGATATCAGAAGCGTATCAGTATCTTAATTAAAATTTTTTATGATATATTTAATTCTTAATAATATATTTATCTTAATCTTTAAAACTTTAACAAAATACCATAAAAAAATCTCGTTAATTTATCTTACGAAAAATAGCGCGATTGATAGATTCTTACATTCTTGCTTATTAGAACTATCGGTCTTTAAAGCAATCTACTATATATGTTTGCCGATAAATGTGCTGGTATCCAAGATAATAGTTTACACTTTACCACATAATCAGATCTTTTCCCTTCGTAAAGAGTGTCCCTTCGTTGAGTTGTTCTCGCAGGAGATACATGTTCATCGAAGCAGGATGCACACGGGATTTTGTCGGGACACGAGACGCAGCAACGTATTATCTAATCTTGGCGCAAACCGCAGCTGCGATCACTTAAAAATATATACCGACCGCCGATCCTCTCTTCTTCCTTTTCCTGCGTTGCCCCATGCATTCTCGACTATGCAACAACGCTCCCTTTTGCGATAATAAAAATTATCTCTCGCGTTGTTTTCTTCATAGTTTTACGTCACGCATTCTTGTCCTTCCGCTCTCTTATACGAAGAGTGCTCGGTGTGATTCTTTCTCGCGTATAATCATCTTCCAAGCATCATTTCGCTTGTCTTCAAGAGGGAGTATTATCTCCCGCCACGTATTTTTTTTACGCATTTAATTGCATGTCAAATAGAACAAAATGCAGTTTTCAAGCATGGGAGGACTAATCAGAATTCATATAGTACCCACAAAGTTAAATTGCGCTAGTCGACTCTGAATGCAGAATGCCCTTCTGATACATATTACAATTCGCATATATGTACATATATACATACATATGCATACATTACAAAATGTAAGCCATTGCAAATAACTGAAATTTATCACAAACAACTCTCATAAATATGCCTCCACCACACGCTATCTTAAGTATATATGTTCTTTTGATTATTTAATGCAATATTGCGTTTCACAATGCATATACTCGCGATGGCAACGAGATAAAATTGAAATCTTGCTCGCGATGCATCCCGTAACTGTGAAATCTCCATGGCGGCATCGATCGATCGGCCGTGCCGCGACTTGCAATCGAGCAATTTGTTCGTTTATCCGATATACCGCGCGCACGTTCAATATATATCTTTGAGCTTCTGGAGCACGAACGTTTATCCAGTGCTACGCGATACCGAAAATCGCCTCTTTCATCGATTACATCGACAGATGACTGTATGATCTGTTCATGAGTCTCGCTTATAAGTATGTTTATCATTGATATGTAAAATATCACGTTTGTATAATATACCGCAACAAAATTATAATCGATGATAAATAAAATGTAAGAGCTAAATGCAAATAGAAATAGATAAAACTAAAGTTGAAAGTGACAAGCCATGACCGAAAACCATGAATATAGGAACATCTGTTCCATCATATATATTATTTAAATTATATATTTTATAGTATAAGATATGCTTCATATAAAATGTTCATTTTCATGTTGTAAATTAAATTAAAGAGAAAGTACACACATTATGTGTTTTTCTTTATTAAAGATATTATTTTAATATCTCTGATCTACAATTTAGATATTATATATAACTGTTATCCGATTTTTCTTCTATGCAACGCAAGACATAACAAGAAAACGAGTAACTGAAACCCGAAATATAGAAATTGTGTGTACTTCCAGTTTTAAATGTTCAGCAAGAATACGATACTCGATCTATAAATGGTTTCAAATTAAGTAATTAATAATATGCTATCACAATAATTACTGAGAATTAAGACGCACGGTCGCTTTCGGCTCGGGAATGCGCCACGGAAATAGCAATCCTGTCCAAATGGTCTCCCGCGAGAGTCTACGCTCTCCTTTGGCCGTCGTCCCCTTTTGTTTCTTCTTTTTCATTACGGAATCGGCGCGGCGCGGCACTCGTTCGCGCTCGCGCTCCATCTCACCCCGTTCGACCGCGAGCGCCGTGAAGCGCGCGGGTATCGATCGATTTCCGTTCCGCGCAAGAGGGAGGTAAATTTTCGCACGGCAACCACGAGATATATCCGGAAATAGGCCCGCGACATTAATAGACACCGGCATCGGCACCGGCACACACGGTAACCACCCTTTACGTTTCTGTCGCTCTCTCTCCTCTCTCTCTCTCTCTCTCTCTCGGCCGAAGCGGAGCGATTTTCCAGGGCCGTAACTCCGGATCGTCGTCTCTCGTGCGGCAACGAGGAAGCTCCGCTCGTTTGTACGCTCACTCGCGGTTATGAACACGCGGATCTATCGACACATCTGTTGAAGCTCTCGCGGTGCCTTTGCCCTGCTAAAGTATGCGCCGCTTCAACTTCCTGTCGAACTATCGGTAAACAAGCGCGAACGACCCATCGCGTCTCGGTGCGCCCTTCTGCTGATTAATGTAATATTAAAACATCTCAAACGAGATATACCATCAGATGAAGCCTTTTTACTCTAACGCGAATGTTCCATACTTTATGTAGTAACATTAAAGACGATATATAATATATATCTGATAATATTGAATTTATATATGTAGTGCAAAAATGTATAAATTTCTTTCATATTAAAAACTTGTATTATTTTGAATACTGGCACAGCTGTTTTAAAATATTCCTATACATTTTATTATATTTTTTATATTTCATATATGGTATCTTTTTATACTTTTTTATATTTTTATTTTTATATGCGTCTAATTTTTGAATTTAAATAGGATTATTAAAATATATGCATTGTAGAGTAAATTATTCATTATACACCGGTATAACAACGGTTGCAGCGACCGTACAGAAATCAATATGTTATTTCACTATTCCGTTGAAGGCATATTTCTATATTCGTTTCGCGAACATACCTTGAAATTTTGCGTAACAATTTCTCTTTCTAATTACATTTGAATTTGCTTCATGTTTATATATGATATAGCAGACATTCATTTGCTTTGAAGTCACTTCCTAGTACAAAATGAAGCTGTCCCAGAAAATGCTGTTAATTGTCTGCAGAATTACAGCTATGCTCATTCCGCCGAATTTGTCGTGTAATTTTAATGCTGCCGAGGCACGATACACGGCGGAGACCTCGCAGCGACAATTCCGTATACGCGTTACGTCGCGATGTCTGAAGTTAATATTAATTTTGCGCGCACGGAGTAGATAAATTATACTCCATCTTTAATACGAGGGTACTAATTGAGA
Source organism: Temnothorax curvispinosus (assembly GCF_003070985.1). NCBI lineage: Eukaryota > Metazoa > Arthropoda > Insecta > Hymenoptera > Formicidae > Temnothorax > Temnothorax curvispinosus. The sequence continues at coordinate 396,635 of NW_020212150.1, read as the reverse complement.
AGTCTGCTTGCGTATTGCTCGGTGTTAAATCAACGTATATACCTACGGTATCGCGCGATGTAACATATACACAGCAACCATATTGTAACTATCGATCGCGTTCTCTTGTGTGCGCGGCACACTCCCTATCGAAAATCACAGCTGCTAATGCGACCAAGAATACAATATCGGGGAACGTAATTACACTGAAACGCGCGTACACAACTCGTTTTGGTGGGCCCAGTTTCGGTGAATTTTCGTGATTGAGTTTCGCGGTTTAACAACGTACACTCTTGACGCGTTCAGCCCTCTGTTGTTGCCAATGTTTATCGATAGTGATTAGATCCTTCGCTTTCTCAATAGAGCCCTGCATTTTTAATCAAATTTTCCGCGCCCGATTAAATATGCTTGTTAGTAATATCCTGAATAATTAACATTAATTAATAATATGTGTATTATACTTATTATATGGATTAGCAATTAATAATATATTAATTTACGGTTATTAGCACCTCTTAAAGTTTTAAATTTCTACATCTTATATGCAAAGTTTCCGACTCTCTTTCTATAAGTTTTAATTTTCGGTATACTTATTAATCCTTGCTTGTAGTCTTAAACATGTTTAACCGCTACGTGTCAGACGTACTTAACTTGAGAATGGTCAGACTGTGGGTGTAATTTACGTCCAAACCGGCGCGGCAACATACCAGAGGCAATTTCATGCTTCATCGGAATTATCAATAAATTTCCGCATTCAGGTAATTTAGAAAATCGATTTTCCATATATATTGAGACAACGTGCATACGCCTTCCCGATATTACAAAAACGTGCAATATATTACGTACATACTGAGTGTGTCACGGCAGTCACCGCTTTTATTTTATTTCAAAAATATTTTAAAAATTTCGAAAATATTTTTTTCGGATACATTTTTTAAAAATTTGTCAATTTTACATAATATGTCATCTTACAAACATGTCAATTCCACATTATGATAAATCTCAAACGAAAATTATACATAAACCTGAGAAAGCTTATTTTTAGAGCAGGTTATTCTCGCTCTCTCTCTCTCTCTCTCTCTCTCTCTCTCTCTCTCATACATAAAATATAATAATAGCTTTCTAAAATATAAAGTTTCAAATAAAGTTCCTTCAGATACACTTCACTGAACAAGTAATACACAATCTTTTCCTTGGAGAGTAATCTCTCACAAACATAATTAATAGACCTATTCTTGAAATACGAGATCTTGTTGTTCTGCTTTGGTATTACGAAGCGTATAGTCCCATAGAAAGGTCTCTCGCAGCTCGTTAGCCGTTACCTGCATTGCATCACAACCGCGGGACGATCCGACGCGAATGAACGATAGCGACACAAGCATTATGCATCTGTCAGTGAGGAATAAAGCCTGGATTTTTTTGCGTCAAACTGGAGTTAATCGGAATTCTCAAGCTAGACTAGAGAATCTACGGCGACGAGAGAGAGGACGCGAGCAGACGTATATATTTGTGCCCACGCCGAAAGTCAAATAGACTCGCCTGAAAAAGAAAGCGAGGCCGAGACGAATTTCTCAAAGGCCACGTTGGTAGTACTATCAATAGTTCGGTCGTCTCGGCTCGAAGTGCCTGCCTTACTCATGAGTCTTTCACACGGCGTCGGCGTCGTCAAGAGGGTCAAACACAAATGACGATCGCGTGAACCTAAGAGTGAGAATGAAAAATACATTAGGATATTCGGAAATCGTCAATACGAGATTTACAATGTCCTTTAATTAATCTGACGTGGACTTTCTTTTCAACGAAAGCGATTGAGTATCGCGAACTTGTAATTTTTTATGTCAACTCTTGGAGAACTAATTTATCTTCATATTTTACGATAAAATCTTCGCGTATAAGATTCGACGATTTATCAAAAAACTTTCTATTTTCTAGTAAGATTTTTTTTATTTAATAATATCGACATAGGAAACCTTTTATTCTTTTTCTTATAAGTAAGCTGGTAAGGTGGATATATCAAAAAGATATTATATATATTCTGTATTATTTATATAGCATTATCATGTAAATCTATCGTATTGGAAGATAAGAAAAACACTACAATACATCCCACTCTAAAGAGTTTAAATCTCAGTAACTAAACTTCAAATTAAAAGTCTGGTAAACTTTGTCAAGCCTATTAAAAGTTTACTTACAATTGAACGTGGAATGAGATTTTATTCTGCATTTTCACTCTTCAAGCTTAATTTGCGAGAAATTATTTTAACAGCGCATTTATAAAAAGCTATTGACGTCTAAAACTCGAAACATTTCCCGTTTAAAACTGAGATTGAACATCGTATTTATAATTCGGGGATACACGCCTGCCCGACTTCTTTCGTAAATCGTAAATTATTCAGTCCGGACGAGACCCTTATTCTCTCGGGGAAGAAAGGTAGACGCTTGCATTCTCGTTGAGATACCGATTGCATAATTTTCGTCAATTTATCTTAACAAGAGCCGTCTTATCTTGACGGCGAGTGGATTGTGCTGCAGTTTTCACGTCCGCCGGGAAGTCTCCTCAAGCTCGACCTAACAACAGCTTCGGGATATCGAGCGACGAGCGTGGTAAGCTAGTCGCGCCAGGGGGGAGAACAGGGCGCCGACCTTTAAAATGCGGTGCGTCCAAGTGCTCTAGAAACCTGAAAGTCGCTGATTTGATCCACGACGGGCCGGCGCGGCGCGGCGTCAGGACGAACGCGCTATATGCCGCTGTAGTCGGGAAATTACGATGGCCATTTTGTTTCGGAAACGACGCGTAATGCCGCGTATATAAAACGGCGAAAAACGCCAGCTGTATATAACATACTGTATATAACGCTATTACGACGTGGCGGCAATAATTCAAGGGAGGTAAAGTGCGCGAGAATTCGGTGACTTCGAATGAAAGAAAATATTTACTTCAAACTTAAAATAATATCGAGGACACTTGAGAAAGAGCTGCGACTGCTAGTAATATATAATGCACCGGAGATGTAAGATATAAATAATATACAACTGGAGCACGTGCAGTTACGAAATACAACGTAAGAGCCGGAGAAATGTTTAATGGGAATTCAACGAGTTTGTTTGGGAGAAGAAACTTGTTTCAAATTTGATATAATTCTAAGAATCGTCGAGAGGGGGGGAGAAGAGAAAGAGGAGGGAGGATACTGCAATCACTAGTAATATGCATATTTTTCAAGATGATGCTGATTACAACTGATAAAATTAAACTCAAGATAATAATACTGCATTACAAGTAATAAAATTAATCCAAATACAACGGAGATATTAATATATGCAAAGTAATAATAAAATACAAAATATATAATAATAATAATGATAGGCAATAACGGTAAATAATTGGGGCAAATAACCGCAGCTGTCGAGCCGTCATAAATTATAAAAACGCAGTAAGCAATTATGAGGTAATTATCTCATTATCTAATCAATAATTATTTCGCACGGGAGTATGCAAAGTAGATTCAGTGGTTAAAAAGAAATCCGATTATTTATTCCATAATTTCGAAAGTAGGGTGTCATTAGGTTTTCTTTAGTCGCCGGCACAACAGAGTGTCAATCGATAGCTGGAAGCGCGTTATGTGAATAAATAATCCCGTTTCGGAAGTGAATCGCGGAACGGAATGGAGCGAAAAGCCCACGCTAGACCCTGAAAAGAAAAAATTAAACCAGCGTCCTTGATGACGATCAAATTCTCGCATGAGCTATCATTAAAAACCACCGCCGTCGTCGCGCACCGTCCCATCTCGTCGTCTTCTTCCCTCGCCGGCTTATTTCTGGACGGAGTTTCCGGGCGAACCGGCGAGAGCGCATCGATCGATCCCTCCCTCGACGTGAGTTTTCTCTGCGCCCTCGCGCCCGCGTATACGTATATTCGTCCTTACGATATATTCCCCCGGCGATGCATATGGAAAATCCGATCCGACGGGCGGAAACGCGAAAAACGTGTAAGCAACCGTCGCGTCGCGTCGCGTCGGGACGGGAGGCGCGCGAGATGCATTCTTGCGCGCATGAGAACGTTCCGCTCGGCGTCAACGTGTGGGCACGCAGCACGTTGGGAAAACGGGGGCTGCATTATGCGACTATGTCGCACGTGCGGTGCCGCATTGAAAAACTCGCGACGCGAAGCGTTACGACGCGGAACGTAGATATCGGGTCGACTGCTCGCCAATTGCGTGCCGCGTGCTCTTTTATTAAGGTGCAAACGCGCGGGTCAATTTTATTACGTACGGCGCGGGCGTCACGAAAAGTATATCGTCGAAAAACGTGCTGCACACATAATTTGCACGTGCCAGGGAATTTAACGCTATCGTTTTGTTCGCACCTTATTCTATCTCGTCTAGACAGTTATTTGAATAAATATCTAAAGAAGTTAATAAAAGCGTATAGAGGTTTCTCTCTTTTTTATATTCTATCGAGTGACAAATGGTTTTTGTACAAAAGTCGAATAAAAGTTTTTATTGATAACGTGTAATATTATAATTACGATTTCTTTTAATCTTACTTATTTGTATTCCCTTCTATGGTGCCGACAATCCCCTTCCGTAAAGTCTTTTCCTCGAGCTTTTTTCCGACTGTACGAGGGCATCAAAGCTTTGTCGGCGCGTTGGCCGGAAGACCGAGCAGATTCGAAGCATTAGCACGGCCCGATGGAAGAGAGAGAGACGTCTACCCCACGTTGTAGATCTCGCGCCACCCCCGCGTCGTTGAAATTGCCCCACGTGCCCTTTTGAGCCTTTTACGTAGTTAGAAACTACGAAGCCTTATGCAAAATGTTTTCGGTGACACAATAGCAATTTTATCAGTATTATAATTACATTTTAATTCATATTTTAATTAATAGATTATATTTTTATTAACGTTAAATTAACGTTGAATTTTTCTTTCGCTTCTAAAAAAGCAAAAAGACTGACAATGAGTTAAATAGATATATTTTCAATTATAATTTTAATTTTAATTACTCAATCAACTATTTTCGTAAAAATTGCCCTCTTTTAATGATAATTTTCCATGTAGGTGAAGAAAGCGTGCTTAAAAAATCCTTCACTTCATTTCTACTTCGTATCTATACGTTTTTCTTCTTATCGTTACGCGCTAATTCCGTCCTTGCTCGAGGCTTTCCTTTCGTCCTCGATCGTACTCCCCCTTTTTATCTGCATCCTTTCCCCCCCCCCCCCCCACGTATCTCATTGCTCGCTGTCGCGAAGTTAATCGCGACACTCGGAGTCTGGGTAAAGGGATCGATTTAACGCGTCTGCACGGGCGCACCGTCGCGTCACATGCGTGTGCCGCGACGCAATGCAAAGTGCCGTGTCGACACCTTCTCGACATTGGCCGCGTTTGCACGCCTGCCCGCTTATGCCCGCGCGTATATAAGATTTTGCCGCGATTAGATCTGGGGCCGTCGATACCGGGCGGTATGTGAAAGTCCCATTCTTAAGCATTCGACCGCAATGGCGGGATAATACGGCTTATCGACCGTGGAGACCTTTAAATTATTAATGATTATTCGAACCGATTCGTGCGCGCCCGATTTGCGCGGGTAATCTGGAATGGCAGTCTGTCGATTATCGAGAATTTCTAAACGACGAAACTATTATGAATTCCTATTTGAATAGTAAAACAGTTACGCGCGCGGATTGTGCAATCTGAACAAGAGGAATATACATATGTGGAAAATTACAAGAATTTATATATAATGTTATAAAATGTTTTGTGAGGATATAGCGTTATATCTTTGTAAAATTTGAAGGTGTATTGTTAGAATAAAATATAGAAGTTAATTCTAACAGTTTTTTATTTGTAAATCATTAAAATTCAATGCAGCATTATTGGTCATTCAAAACTGGAAATAATATTTAACAAAGTTTTGTTTTAACTTTAATTACATTTAAAACATCAAATACGTAAGGTAAATATACCAATGTCTGGACACGTACCTATGTCTGGGCAGTTTTATCATTTTAGTCCTTAAATAAGTTATAACGCGAATTAAAATCAAAGAGAATCGAAGATAAAAATATTTTTCTTGTATTATATTTTTGTCTTTCATTTTAATTCGCGTTATACTTATTTAAAAACTAAAATGATAAAGGTGTCCAGACATAAATCTTAAGTGTCCGGACATTGGTACATTTATAATATAACTTAAATAATTAACAATTTTTCTAATTCTTTTCTTGTGCGGAAAAATTCACTCGAGATTTTACGCGACACGCGACATTCTGTGATCGCTTTCTGCCAATTAATCAAATCACCTTAGATGACTCTCAATTATCGTTTTGCTTCATTAAAAAATTTAGGTAATTTTGTCTTCATACACCTATAACTTTCCAAGGAATCTAAGACGGTATGAAGGCGGCTATACTTGTTAGATTCTGGGACACTCTGTATTACACGGTAATTTGCGGGCAATTCATTGGTTTTATGATTAACCACGTAAAGTGTAACGACGCGCCGGTGATGATAGCCCAGTGATGATAGTAACAAACTTCGTAGATTTTAGTGTCTGCGGGAGAGCAAAATTTCGGAGTATTCCGGCTTCTGTATATATATACTATGTAGAACTATCGGTCGCCGGTAGTAGATCGTAACGCCGCAATATAATGGCTTCTTCTCACATCTATATGCCTGAACGTGCGGCAAGCCATGCGGTATACTCTCTGAATCCTTAATATCCCTTTAGAAGGCTGGCCATCCAGTCGTTTATAATTCTCTCGGAATATGCGCTCCTAGAAACGCTGCGAGTCTCATACGTCAAACGCCACGAGCCCCTCAGTTATTCAACACAAAGCAGAAGAAGTTTGTAGCAGTTTATGATAAATGATTTCGATGAAATGCGCCAGCAAATATTTTTTCAACGTGTAAACATTTTAATAATAGGAAAAATATTAAGAAGTATTGAAAAAATTAGAATAAATAATTTTGTAAATAGCGCGTATAATATGGCTCATTGTCAGTAATATAAAACTTACAATTAGACAACTATTTTATCATACTATTTTGAAAGAAATTAAAAAAATATCTATGTGTGTGTGTGTATGTGTATTCGAGATATCTTTAAATTATCTTCAACAAAAATAATTAAAATATGTCTTACGCAGACAACTCAAATTACTGTGAAGAAACTTAATATCTGTTAATATATTAATTTTCTTCACAGTATTTTGAGTTTCTTTAATTTATAAACTAAGCTTATTATATAGGGATATAATGTAAAACTGGATGTTTTGTCTTTTAATTTACTTTTCGCGCATAAAGCGTATAAAGTTTAAATTAACTTTGAAGATTTACGATTAAATACCGCTGTCGGATTAAAAGCGTTAAAAAGAGATTTAGTTTCGGCTTCGGATTCCGCGCGGATCCTTTCCGGACACGATTGTTTCTCAGATTTTCCGCTTTTCTCCGACTTTTCCACGTGTCTGCGCGGAAGGTAAAGCCAAAGGGAGAGTCTGGTTTCACAGAGGAAGAGTATACGTTCGCGAAACACGTCGGGCGCGGTGCGCGCGGTGATGGCAAGCAGGCAGGTAAGCAAGCTGGCTGGCAAGGATATAAAACGAATGGAGGCGAAGTCGATCCCATTTAACTGCCGGACGAGGCCTTGGAGTATCTCAAAACGCGTTCTACGGCTTTCCCCGTGCTTATATCGAGCGAGAATAAGGAGAAAAATGAAATCGAATAGTCCGGCGCGGCGTGTGCGCAAAAGAGAGAACTAAGGCGATTTGCCGCTCCAACAGACTCAGATACGTAATTCGCGAGAAGCGAGGAGGCAAAACGGAACGAACAGTATTTTATATAAGACCATCCCAGGACTATCGTATCCATTTTTTTTGTTACCGATACCTTAATCTAGGGAGGGATGGCGCCCTAGGGTCTCGTAATACGCGAGCTTTCCCGTTCCACTTGGCGTCGCTTGTTATTTGTACAAGATATTTAATTAAACGAAATCCTCTAAAATAATCCCCTCGATCGAGAGAAAAATTCCTTTTCCCTGCGATATAAATAATAATTATACGCGTTAAGATACATTATAATAATCCTATCTCGACAAGAAAACATTGACGTACACAACACTTTATATAGAAATTATTAAAACATCGTCTTCAGCGACTTGAACGGGGATAAAACCCGTAGAGATTACTGAAGATTACTGAAGCAAGAAGAGAAATAAGCAAGGAAATAAGTGTCGATCTTAACGGCGACTTTATCGACGATATTATATCGTGTATCTTCAACTTCGGTTTACGTTACAAAAAGGCACTCGACATTTGAGAATCGGAAATTACTTTTACCTGCACTTTTACCTGACTTTTTACAACTCATATCCTCCGGGCATTCTATTTTTCATGTGTCGCATTGTGGGTCAGTAACCGAGGAGATGGACAAGGAGTATGCGCGATGAGGCCTTTACACAGATACACGAGGAGGCCCCTACGGCATGGCGCTCGCGCGCGGCCTCACTTACGCCGAGCACTCTCCCAGATCGGTGCCATCTAACGACGTCTATTCTTCGACCCCCGAGAAGTGGTATATACGTCGTGCACCCGTGACTCACGGGGTTTACGTGACTCATTGTCAGTCATGGCTCCTGGCGGTCGGACCTCCTCCTCCTCCTCCTCCTTCTCCTCCTCGTCTAAGTCCTCGCGCGCGGGAACGACGGAACGACCGTGAAACAGCCACGTATCGGGGCCCCCATGCTGCCTAGGGCCCCGCGGAAACCGTACGCGATTAAATTCCCTCTTTCACTCTCTTTCTTTCCCTCCCTTGCCCGCGACATTAATTCACGGTGGGAATTTTTCCTGGCGTGTATACTCGTTAAATTCCCTGAAAGCACCTGTCATCCCCCATTGTCCGCGAGCTCGACTAAAAATGCAGCCGACTGCAGTGGGATATTATTTTTTGTTATTGGTGTGTTATTACGTGTACGTGTGCATGCTTTTGCGTAAGTGTGTATACGTGTATATGTCGGAAATGATAAAGGTACATTTCCTCTAGTTAGCTGCGCGCCGATGTGGAACCGCGAAGCGAAAGTTTAAGTCTTATTATTGCTTTTGACACTTACCTCTTGTCTGTTTGACATAATTCTGAGAGACCATTGCCATCAACTACGCGTCCGTATACAAAGTAACGTCGAACGAAAGACGATGGTTACATGTCTGCAAGGATTATTATAAACCTTCTGCATTACCGTTCTTTAGCGTGGAATCGACTTCTATAACATTTTATTTTGGTATACATATTAATTACAATTATAATTATTAAGTATAATTATTAATTATCATGATATTGCCCTAAGCGCTGTCAACTTGAATTTCCGACTAAAACCTCTCAAGTGAACTTATCTGTTAAGTAGCGCGTCAGGATCTATATAATATATTATTGTTAGAGGATTTAGCAAGAAGCAAGTGTCCTCTCTCTTTCTCTCTCTCTCTCTCTCTTTCTTTCTCTCTCTCTCTCTTTCCCTCGGTTCGAAGGATTGGTGCGAAAACAGGATCTAACGGCGTGCATTTTGCCGCACAACAAAACCTCATCCTCGTTTGCGTCACGGCACGCCAGCCTGATGAATGTTTTATGATTTACACGCTTGGCGAAATCACGGGCTTCTCGAGAAGGAGAGTTGATAGTGCGAAGGATTAAAACGTGAAGGCAGGGACGTCCTCTCGGCTCCGCAACACCGGAACACGGCGCGCATTGTCGCGCGACGAGACTCTTTGCCTGTGTTGCCTCTAAGCAACGAGAAAAAGTAGACAATAACGCATTTCCGTTTTGCTTCGTGATCGAGGAACATTGGCTCGGGCGAAAGAGAGACGAGTTCTTATAATTCGCAACCAGCTTTTCCGCTCCTATAGTCACGAAGGATTTTTTTTCACGGAAATCCGCTAATTACACTGCTCAACGAAGTTCAACTTATTTAAACCTTCTGATTTAAAAAGTACACGGAGAGAATTTTTCGTTATATTTTACCGTTAAATTTACTACAAATGTGGGATAACTTGGCAACCAATTAAATATTATCGGTAACAATAGGAATTTTTGATATATACAAAAGACATTTTACAAAAAACGTAATAAAAATTACCAAGCACATTAGTAATTTTTGAACAATTATTAAAATTTTACTATATATTTTAGTAAAATTAATCAAACATATTTTATATATTTTATTGTAATAGATATTCATATTTGTTTATTATGGTAGATATTAATCTCGTATATATGCTCGTATATAAAATTCATTCTCTCTGTGTAATAATCGAAAAGATGTACGTCTGTCTTTGAAAGTCATTTGATAAATAATGACGTTATAATAATATTAAGCACTTTGTGAATCTATTTTTATTATCCACTTATATAAATATAATTAGATTTTAATCATAAAATAAAATATTTTTTAAAGAGTACAAGTATATACATAAAAAGATAAATTTATTATTACATTATCTTCTTTCGTATTGTGATAAAATTTTGAGTGTCTTACTTATAAATACGACGAACAATAAAACAAAGAGTTTGAATCCGGATTGTTTTAACGATCAAACGATTTTCAGATTAAACCTTAAACTCTCCGAATCAAACGGCGGATTACAGGCCAACGAATTGGAATCGGAAATCGAACCGCAAGATTCAACCCTTTCATAAGATATTGCTATGGATTGCGATTCCCGTCATGTCACACCGGGAAGTTTTGAATCCCGTAATTCGATCTGCAAATTCCAACACGCGACCTGTCGCTAGATTCCAACTTTATTCACGCGACGATCTCCATGCGTTTGTTTTGTCAACAAGAAGAAATTTCCAAAAGACATATTACATTTTTATATACGCAATAATTTATATGAAAAAATGTTAATATAAGTTTATTGGAACCCCCCCCCCCTTATTGATCTTCACGAAGACTCAACTTCAATGAGGTGTCTCACCAAGTGAAACCTTAGCTGACGGACTTAGTCAATGCGGCGAAAGATGACGCATTTATGTTTCCACTGACAATGAGATATAGCGTCGAGTGAGATTCATATACCGGCTCTTTTACCTTTAATTTCAACGCGCGCGATGATCTACCTTATGTACCTCGCAATCTTTGTGGTTGCTCCTTTATGTACCTCGAACGCATAAACGTTATCGATTAGTACGAAAATAAAATTAGCAACGGAGGAGCGTGCACGCATTTTTTTACTTTAATAGCTGAAAGGCAAAAGTATTCTCTGAACAGCTCTGACCAAGAGAGAAAGCTATTACCGTTATAAAAATTATTTTATAAAAACTAAATTTAGAAATAATTGAATATGTTATCACATTACGGGCTACTAAATGTAATTACAGTAGTGATTTATTATACATTTTAATTGGCACATTGCGTAATTACTTTTTCCGACACAAAGGTTTCAGCTGTTTTCTCTGTGCGATAAAAAGAAGTACTGTATTTTATGGAATTTATTTATTTAAATTATTTATGAGATTTAATCGAGTGTTGAAGAACTTTAAAAAAAATCTGCTCACGATTTATTTACGGTAGTTACGATATTGGGAAAATCGATCCTAAATTAATATTCAGTGAGTTTGAGGTACTTTTTATAACGCTTCGACAAACAATTTACACTGCTCCGCTGTCGGCTTTAAATGTTATTAAGACGTTCGATTACGCCTTGTGGCTTTATATCGGCGACGTGGGAAGTTGTTCTATAGGAAAACAACACACAAAGTTATTACCTCAAGAGAAAGAGAGGGAGAGAGAGAAAGAGGGAGACTTCGTATCGGGCGAGAATAACTAACGCTCTCGCTTTTACGATCTATCCTTACGGTTAGTATCCGTACACACGGCGTCGTCGGACGGTAAATTTTCACGTCGCACTGTTCTTAAAACGTTTGTCGTTTATACTTTATCATGCGAAACCGGATAGAGTCACTTCGTTGTATCGTGAAATCGGAAACGGAAATAAAAGTGATAACAATGGGCAGCAATTTTCCCGGGATTTCAACGGGAAGGTATACATGATTCAATCCTATCGCATAGTATCTCGTGCAAAGAAACGATAAGAACACAATTTTTTACCGCGAAATTTAGATAAAAAGGATTCTTTTTTATCGAATAAAATAAGTTATACCACTATTAAATATTAAAAAATGAAATTTAAATCAATACCTTGAGTCAAATAACATTTTGTTATTTTTAACTATTATGTGTATCGAAATTTATTATTTTAACACAGAACACAGAGTATCCATTTTTAACAATATTTTTTTTTGTTTGTTAAAAATGACTCAAATTGACATTACGAATTTATTAACGGTGTATATCGAATAGAAATTCGCATTCTATGTGAGTGATGGGGTTCTTCAATTAATTTATAATTTATTAAACAAAAAATACAAATCTTGTTAATGAAAATGCTATATTTTAAATATATCACGATAATAACTATAAATAAGTTTTAAATTAAGTCTCTCTAAGGCCAGATTGTATCAGAAGCATATATTGAGTAAACTTATTTCATATTATCTTTTTTTTTTTAGATTACAAGCGAAAAATTCGCTCGATCAAACTTGTCTCTAAGCGCTCAAAGTTGGCGAACTTAAATCAAATTTTAGCTTTTCAAATCAAATCGGTCCTTCTCCGATCTATCACCAGACCCAACAGTTGTCAGTTCAGTAGTTTAAAGACGGGGCCAACGACGGCACGATCAGGACGTTTCGCCCTGGCGCTATAACGTTAATACGTCTTTGTCCACGATAGCGCATTGTTCGCCACGTAAAAGCAGCTCTACCGGATGGCGAGTGTGACGTCGTAGTATATACGAATACACGTTGTAGGATATCGACCGTTTCGCTACTCATGTATTATCCCGTTGCATAGGGCACATACACGTGCACATGCACAGAGGAGACCAGGGATGGTGTACTCGAGTTGTCCTATAGCCCGTAGTCGGGCTGTGCCGATCGAACGGGGGACTCCCCGGTAGTCGTATGCCATGCTTTCGCGGCGTTCGGCACTGGGGTTGAACCGACCCACATCCAAATCGATTCCGGACGATTGTTTCCCAAACCCGTGCACACGGGGTGTTCGGCAAGAGACGCGTCTCGTTAATCGGGACGATCATGTTGTCTCTGTTGACTGAAACGATTTCTTTTCCGCGAAAGCCTAAATTAAAAAGAAGATAAACTTGTCACTTATTTATAGCCATGAAGCGCAAGTCACTGAAATTTTGTTCTTTCATTAAATATTTCAAAAATTAGAGTTGAAATCAATTTGAATGAATATTCGATTTTCTAGGCACAAAGTATTGATTCATATTTATGACTAATAGGTATCTATATTTGAAAACTCAAAAACTACCTGCATCTCGACTCATTTCAAAGAGAAACTTTCATGCTTTCCGATTTCAGATATATCGTCAGATATAACATTCATCAATACGAACACCCCATATACGTATCTCCCTGCTCGAAAATCCTACGTCCCTTTTCCTTTTTTCCTTTGGTTCAGCTGTTTAATTAAAAACTCCGGGTACGCTACTGGTGAGGGTGAGGGCCGTTCGTTCTATTTAATGATATGGAGATAATCGGAAGGGCACGTCGACCATGCTGGTAGCCGGCTTGGCATCGACAGTCCCCCGTAGTTATTGGTTTCTTCTTTTTGCATGGATATTTTCCCTCGGTCGGAGCAGCGGTGGATATACCGTGTTAAGTAAAATCGGCCGCGAGCTTCGATTTTTACGGCGCTCGTCCGTCCCTATTGTTGTCTCATCGCTCCGGAATTTTGGCTGATGTTACTTCTTCTCGAGATAATAGCGTCTAGTTGTACATCGTTAGTGTTAAATTGATTAATCTTAATATATGTACACAGAAAATCATATTAATTTTAAAATCTTTACGAATATTGAGAGAAGAAGCTGTCATATAGGCATTCTAATATTTCAGACGTCTTTTGAACATTTTCTAACAAATTTTCCAATAAAATTTTATTTTATTCGGAGAATTGTGATGATCGACTCGATCAGCCGATAATAATCAGAGAGTAATAACAATAAGAAACGATAAAAGTGATAATAATCGCGATGACGTGGTCGCTGACATTGTAGTTAATCATTGCCCTCGCGATGACTTCGCAATCGCGTCCACCGATTTCATCGGAGCATAGCGACTTCCCGTTGTCAAGTGACTGCAATTCGTAGGCCTTGGTCGTGACGCTGCACCCTGCGACCATTGTCGCGATAATAATCCTCCGATCGGAATCATGACAGATCTCGTCTGCCTTATGTTGCAGGAGCGGCGAGTCCGATAATCCGGCGATGGGCGGACGGACGAGAGGACTCTGAGAGTTTGTAGCGATATATACACCTCGTCGCCGCCGGCACGATCTCCGGCCGTCCGGCCGAGTTTTCAACGAGACGATGGAGGCTTGCCCCGCGAATGTGTCCAGGATAGAGGGTGCGTAGGACTCGCGCAGAGAGTAGACCAGGAACGAGAGATCCAGCATGGGGAAGTGTTGCAGCAAACGGCAAGAGTCTCAACCGATCGGTGAGTTGAATTGCGATCGATTATTACGCACTGTATGTAGAAGTAATTATCGCTTCATCACTGTAATGATTAATAATAATGGCAAGATGTATGATTGTTGCCAAAATCACCATCAGTAGAAGAAGAGATTAAAGTCTCCCTTTTCATCTCCGTAATTATTGAATCAAATAGATCCGATCTATCTTTCCGATTTAATTTTTCGAGGAACTAAAAAATCCGTCTCCCTTTTTTTATTTAAGTTTACTTAAAGGCTGGATGCAGTAATACGCGAGTGGTTATGCTATAGGATGGTAATTGTTGATTACATAAAAACGTTTATATGTTGATGCTGGTTTCCGGGACAAGTTCCCAATGAAAATAATAATCTCGGATCTCGGGCGAGGTATAAATGTCGAGTTCATATATTAAAAATTCGTAATATTTAGTGCACAGAGACAAAAGATAGATTACTCATCGGATTGGTTTTCCTTGATGAGAGACGGATTTTTCTCTCTATTCAGGCTATAAGAAAGCAGACACGGGACTCAGCTCAAAGCACAGCAATGGAGGTTCCTTGGACCGATACACCGCCGACCCAAATCAGAGAGGCGTGCAAGCTCGGGCGGATATTATCCGACCGAGGCCGACACCCTGTAAGCTACAGATACCGCATCAGCAACCCCGTAAAACGAATCCGCCTGTTAAGTCTGCATGTGTGTATTTTATGTTACTCTCCTTTTTGCTTCCGTAGAACGACCAAGTCTGGACCAAGATAGAATCTTATTTCGCAAGTAGCCTTACGTTTTATTGTGAAACCGCTTAGCGTTTAGTAGTCATTGTTTCGACCCGTTTTAAATGCTTTGCCGTTCACTCGAACCGGTTTAATTTTAATTAGATCATTCCGATGCAAAAAGCGATCTCTATACGTATTCTTGACAATAAGAAAGGAACTTTTATCAAATTTATGCTTCTATGTTTATGACATCAAAACATAAAATTTATAACAATTATACTAGTTTTTTGAACATATAAAACAGCTGAAATATAAATTCAATGTAGATGCGAAACGTTACATTTCTTCGATTATTATCGCTTTTTGTATAAAATAATTAGAAACCCTTTAGTCAACTTGGTTCGTACCAAGTCTTTTAAAGTTAAATCACTTCTAACCGGTTCGGGTTCTTTGATTTCTCTTCCTGCCCGGGGAACAATTTGAACGAGACGCACTGTTTATCTGCCGATGCAGCGCATTCACAGAGATCCAACAAGATCGTGGTGGCACTGTACAATTACACGGCGCGAGAAAGCACCGACGTTAGTTTCATGAAAGGCGACCGAATGGAGGTCCTCGACGACTCCGAGCCGGACTGGTGGAGAGTGCTGCACTTAACGACTCTGCAGGAAGGCCTGATCCCTTGGAACTTCGTGGCTGTCGAGCGGTCGGTCGAGAGCGAAGAGTGAGCATTTATCTTCTATTCTTCTCCCTCGGTCCCCTTTCGTTGCGCCTCTCGATAAGAGATATTGTGTACCTAATATCGCTCTCTTCGCAGTTGGTTCTTCGAGAATGTGTCGCGCAAGGAGGCGGGCAAGCTGCTGCTGGTCGACGAGAATCCCCGCGGTACGTTCTTGGTGAGGCCGAGCGAGCACAATCCCCGGGGTTACAGCTTGTCGGTCAAGGATTGGGAGGAAGGAAGGGGCCATCATGTGAAACACTACAAGATTAAACCGCTCGACAATGGCGGCTTCTTTATCGCCACCAACCAAACGTTCTCCAGCTTACCGGCTCTGGTTATGGCATACAGCAGTAAGTCTTGCATTTATTTATAATAGTAAATAAAATAATGTACGTAATATGGGGTAAGGAGGGCCTATTTGAGTTAATCAAAGAAAAAATCGAATAAAAAAATTTTCAAGACAGGGAGGAGCTTTTCAATTTTCAGGGTAGGAAGGAGTTTTTTATCTTGAAAATTTTGTATCCGATTTTTTCTTTAATTGACTTAAATAGCCCCTCCTTATCCTATATAAAGCAATATATTTGCATTAGTATCTTACAGATATATCTATTTTTGTGTTTTAATTAATAAAAATACTCTGTTTTCTCGAAAATGAAATCAAAGATAAGATGTCTGTGCTGGGCGATATCTATCTTTGATGATATTTCCATTATTCAGAAAACGCGCTGGGTCTCTGTCACGTGCTTTCGAAGCCCTGCCCAAAACCGCAACCGGACATGTGGGATCTCGGGCCTGAGTTGCGCGACAAGTGGGAGATCAACAGGAACGAGATACAACTGATCTCGGAACTTGGTAACGGCAATTTCGGCAAAGTTTATTACGGCAAGTGGCGAAATAAAATCGAGGTGGCGGTGAAGACGCTGCGTCCAGGGACCATGTCGACCGAGGCGTTTCTGCAGGAGGCAGCCATAATGAAGCAATTCCGACACAGGCATCTGGTCGCGTTATACGCGGTCTGCTCGAAAGAGGAGCCCATCTACATTGTTCAAGAATACATGTGTAACGGCAGCCTGTTGGACTTTCTCCGAAAGGGAGACGGCAAGTACATGCAGTTCGAGGATTTGATCTATATTGCGGCCCAAGTGGCCTCCGGTATGGAATACCTCGAGAGCAAACAGCTCATACACAGAGATCTCGCAGCGAGGAACGTGCTGATCGGCGAGAAGAACAAAGCGAAGATCTGCGACTTCGGTCTCGCTAGGGTGATCGAGGACGACGAGTACTGTCCGAAGCAGGGCAGTAGATTCCCCGTCAAGTGGACCGCGCCGGAGGCCATCGTCTATGCCAGGTTCAGTATCAAGAGCGACGTCTGGTCCTACGGAATTCTGTTGATGGAGCTCTTCACTTACGGACAAGTTCCTTATCCTGGTAAGTTCTTTCGTTCCCATATTATTTATATGTATTCTCAGTTTATCTACAAATATTTTAAATAATTTTTTAAAATGTTTAATTTTAATTGTTTCCACACATCGCTGAAGAGATGACTCAAAACAGAGCCGAAACGTCTGCTGACTCTGCTGTATAATTATGTATCCTGTTAGTTATTAAAGATTGATAACATTAACTCACGCACTGTTAACCGCGTTGTCCTCTCAAAGCCCTTTTTACTTGTCACTTGTTAATAAGTACTTTAAGCGTGTACCTTGTTATCTGCATGACTTAATTTTTTTCTTTTAGGTATGCACGGCCGTGAAGTGATCGAGCAAGTGGACAAGGGCTACCGTATGCCGAAACCATTGAACCATCCGCTGCCCGACAGTATCTACCGATTGATGCTGCAGTGCTGGGACGCCAGTCCCGAGAAGCGGCCCACGTTCGAGTTCCTGAATCACTATTTCGAGTCGTTCAACGTCACTAGCGAAATACCGTATCTCGAGCCGCCGACGGACTGATATACAGCCCATCAATATATACAAAATCATCATCTGCCGCCGCACGGTCACTTTCACCCAGCCCACATCAATTGTGCCATGGAATTTTATGGTATTTACTGCTAAGTAAACCATTTAGCATGTATCACGCTACCCTCATCGGAACCTTCGCGGACTGGGTGCATCGTCCTCATGGAGAGAAAACACTTTTAGTGAGAGAACACATACGCGTCCTCGCGATACTCCGCATTGCTGTCGCGGGTGGCATTTTTTCGACTGCGAAATTTTTCTATAGATTTTAGCGACCAATCTTCACCAGAAACAGTGCCGCGAATTTATCGAACTATCACTGTCAAATGCTGCCGAAAATTTCATCCTCTCTCTCTCTCTCTCGTCTCTTTTTTCTCCTCTCTCCCTTACCTTGTCCTTATATGTCCTTCTATGTCCTTTAGTGTTAAGCACTAAAAACGTTAAACGGATTGGAAGTTGAGTGTGCCATGGTGTTTTGTAAGTACCGTTCGCAGGAACGAATTGACAAGATTCTAATCTTCATGACCAATCAGGCGTTAACCGTAATATTTAGAATCGGAAACGAGAAACGACTGCAATCTTAAGGCTCGTAGTAGCACCGGCGAGTCGTTTTGCCTGCCCGTAAAATTCGCGATCACTTAAGCGCATTTTCGTACTTTTGACGATGAGGAACTACAATAAAGATGCTAGCAATGTCAGTAAATTTAGACACAAATCACGGTATTAGAGAGTAACGTGATGTAAGTTTGGAAGTAAAAGTTCGGAATTATAGATTATACAATATAATCGTATATTAGTATGTTAGCATACGATTACGAGATATATATATATATATATAGAATGAAAAAGAGAGAAAGTGAAGGAGTGTATGCGTATGCGTGTTCGCGCGTATTGTGAATTTGTGACTTTGTCACACAAGAGCATGTTGTATTTATATTTTATTGATCTCGGATCACGGTTACATCCGAATTTTCCTAAAGTCCAGTTTTTGGATACTGTAGTCCTCGGAACAAATTTTCGTACGAACTGTTTGTAGCGAAACGCTATCATGAACGCATGACTTTTCAAACGGGGACGTATGTAAAATGTAAAATTAAATGTAAAGGACGTCTATATAGATTTCTCGCGTTAATTTGTCCGCTAAGAGGAACTCGGGAAGAGAATTCTCATTTGGAACGGTTATTGCGCACAAGTCGAAGCTTATTTTCGAGACGATATTAAACGTTCGACGGTTTATTCCTCCTAAGTGTTAAGAATCGTGTATACGTGCGCTTTCCTGTTATTGCTAAGCAATAATTTCATTTCGGTTGTAAAACGCACGCAAATAGGCAATGAGATTCATCCACTTGGACTAAGAAAAAAATCTTCAGTCGAGAGTTTTATGTCATGGGAGTGAGTTCGGTAGTAACTTGTTAACTTATTCTCCGAGAATGATCCTCGATGACAAAAAAACTCGAGTGTGTACACAGCCAAACGTGTCTGCCAAAAACAGATCTGATTGTATTTACGATGGTATCCGCTTTCGATCTTCTTTTTTATAGTTCTTTTTTAACGCAGCGTACCGATGCATTTAATATTATCGGCGTTTTCACGTACGTAAGTTGTTTCAAATAGCATGTCCAAACTTGATTTAAGTATCCTGCGAAAGTGCAGCGAATACCTCGCACAATGCGTTGTTTTTATTTCAACAGTCGCTATATAGTGTAATTGAATTACGATGTTCTTTTGCGAAGTACCGTTGGTCTTGTTGAAGAGAGAAAAAAGAAGGGTATAAAAAATTATGATAGACGAGAGAGGCGAGAAAGTTACTAATATCCGGATAAGTGCGAATGCGTTTGAGTGCGTTTGAGAGAAAAAAAAGAAAGGAAAGAGAAAAATATCCCGAAGCCCGTGTTCGCGATGTAAGCCGACGCGGTGGGCTTCGCGTCGGGATAAATCGGAAATGCATTTTCGGATAAACTTAAGTCATCGATGTTACTCGTACAAAGTGTCTGAAAAATTGTAAATTTTCTACTTAAAGAGGAAAGGAAGGAAATACAAACGACAGAGATTAGAATAGGGATTACTTAGACGATAAGCGTGACAGTCTCGTTGGCGGATCGGCGACTTTGCTCTCCTCGCGGTGCTCGAAAAAGGTGTTCTAGCGAGAATCGCCTCCGACACCCCAGGATTCATCGTCCCTGCGAGGCCACGTTACGCGCGCGAGACCCGAGATTGAGTCGATTGCACCGACGTCGATTAAAGCCAGCTCTGGTGTTAACGTCATTGTCTTTCTGAATTATTTCTTAATTCTAATCAACCAACGATTAACGTTTTAGAAGAGATAAAGATGTAGAAGTATATGAAATAGACTGTTAATTAGTATTGTAACAGAGAGATGCCGAGAAGATATTTTACTGTTGGATGCAATATCAAACACCGTCTGTGTCAAGAAAGTGCACGGTGGGCGAATAAAGCCTTAATGTAAAAAAAAACCTTAATTAGTACTGCCATTTTTGCTTCTCGAGCTACATTGTAGGCAGATTGGCTAGACCTATAATCTGAAAAGGACAGCGAATAATTAACTGGAATTACTCAACCATGATTGTTGATGCAATCAGCTGAGTCAGGCAATCTGTGTTGATTGCATCACAGTCGGTTGACAGTGATGATTAATTTTTCCCTTTAGCTACATTATGGTTGAAATAACGGCACAAAAGAAACGTTTAATTACTAATTAAAGTGAGAGCCTACTAATTAAAGTGGCCAAAGATGATACAAAAAGTAAATGTTATGAAATCCTATATCTAAGACGTTCTGCTTCAAGTTTGTTCGTTGTAAATGTGTTAATCGATTTCCCCTTTCCTATCTCTTTCTACATCGTAGCAGAAATTGATTTGCAAAGAAAAAAAAATTACCCAGAGCCGGCTAGCGAAACTGTGGGTGCGATCGATCTTGAACGTTTACATTTTACTGTGTCACGATAAACGCGATGAGCCATTACGATACGATAGATATTAGTGATTAAAGTGAAAACAAAATGTGAGTGCGTTGCGCGCATGCGGGCGTAGAAAATTGTTACATCCGTGTCAGCGTGATCCTCTTTTCATGTGTATTTTACTGCGACTAAACGAGAGAGCAATAACGCGGTAAACCCATATATACACAGCGATTATTATGCGGTTAAGTTAAAATGTTGCTGCAATATCAATCTCATATCCTCACGTAGGAGATCGTAACAGAAGAAGAAGCGATTTCGAGTACTAGACATCTTATTTAAAGGAATAAGAAATAGAAAATTAATGAACATAACATATCAATGACTGTCGTTATACAATCTAAACGACAGTCATTAATATGGCAATTAACTATCTGTTATCAGCAATGCATATATTATTGTGGAAGTGTCGGAATAATCATGATGTGGCCGAAGAAGTCTAAACGACACGAATGTCTAACAAATAAGTCAAAAAGACATCGACGTTTTCCAGACGCCTCTTTTTTGTGAAGAAATTATAACAATTTGTAAAATATTGTCTGGCTCATTTGCAATTATAATACACAAATGTCTGGAAGACGTTTTAACGTCTTTTCAACGTTATATGTCTTTGTGACGTCTCTCGGACTCCCACGTTGTTTGGATAGACTTTGATATCGCGGCAGTCCTTATTTTATGAAGATCCTAGTATCCGTAAGAGAAATCCTCACCGCGATGTTTACATGGTACGTAGCATATTTCCAATAAAAATTATAGCGACATCGCATGGAAGAGTGCGCGTGAAAAGGCGTTCACGTTTACGTTAGCGTTAGAGAGTAGGTGTATTACGTCCAGTACATTTTTTCTATGAGCGTTTTATACCGATGATAAACTTGTTTTCTCATGATAGACGATTACTTGGAAATTTCGCTGATGATGATGATGATAATCATGATCGCTACCGTAGGTCGTAGATTAAAAAGAAAGAAAAAAAGACGTAGGGGTTTGAACTGATGCGAGCTCAACAGGAACGATCTAAGCGACAGAAACATCCGGACAACATCAGGAGAATGTCTGAAAGGCGTTCGCTGGATAATTGAAAAGTTAAACCGCCTTTCGGATGTATTTCGGATGATGTCTTGCGGATTTTCATGTTGAAAGGAGAGCAATGATTTCGA
The DNA here is from genome assembly GCF_003070985.1 of Temnothorax curvispinosus. Lineage (NCBI taxonomy): Eukaryota > Metazoa > Arthropoda > Insecta > Hymenoptera > Formicidae > Temnothorax > Temnothorax curvispinosus. The sequence continues at coordinate 374,572 of NW_020212150.1, read as the reverse complement.
GGCGATGCGAAGCGTTTGCGTTATATGGTATATATATTCGCGTAGACTGTTTCATTCGGATCACATTTGGACCATGTATTTACAAATTATTATAGTGAAAGGCATCGTGGCCTTTTTCCACTGGATATAGAGACTGATATTGTTTAAATGAAGCCCGCGTGCTGTCGGGAATCTTACGTCCGATCGTTCGCAAAATATCTAAATGAAATGGCTTGTTTTGTTCTAAATCCGATAGTAGCTGTATACTTTATCGATCGCGTATAATTGTATATAATAAGATTTTGATTGATTGAGCGCAGCAGCATGAGGATTGAAATTTTTTACGAATATATACATACGAGAATGTTTTATATTCTCTAAATATCGGATGCCGTAAATTTCACTAACTTGCAAATGAGCATTTCTTTCAAATCTTTGGTGTGATCATTTTGTAATTAATTCTCGTACGATTGATAATGACGTAATTGTGCGTCACGGGATTTACTGGGAAACACCTCGGACGTATTGTTCCCGCGTCCTTTATTTGCAAATGACGAGGTTTAAATTATACGGTGACCTAAGAAAGGGCGAGAAATCAGCGAGTATACGCATATATTGTACTTAATGAAAAATTATGCTCTCCATTAATCGTGGATTTCGCGACGCCTTCTTCGGAGACAGTGTACTCCTATTCGTGGCCCCCGTTCAAATGAAATTTTCGGTAAATCTGTGATATAGGGACAGACCACTTTCTCTATCTATCTCTCTCCCTCTCTTTCACGCGTTTTGATACAAAAAAGATCGACATTGTCATCTCGCGGCGACCACGAGAGCACCGCGCCGCCAAAGGAGGACGATGATTATCCACGATTATCGTATTAATATAATCGTTTGCAGAACAGAGTCGTCTCACGTGATGCGCACACCAAAAATAATTTTTCTCGTACGCCCGGCTTTCTTACGTTCGAGTTTTCTTCACGTCGTGAAGTCACACGTTTCATCACCGCGCGTCGACGTGCATTTTTCATTCGTATTGTACCTAAAGCGAAAACGATCAATACACTGTTGTCATTGTTTATATACCAAAGCTTATTATCATTAAGTAACTTAACGATTACTTTGTGTTATTATTATATTAATTGTCGTAAGCCTATGCAGATAAATATATTATGTATCATATTAATGCCGCTCTTTCTCATTGGCGCCCTACGTAAGAATTTCTTCGTTCGATTAGGACGGAAATTTTTATGTGTTAATTAAACGAGTAAGTGCAAAAGGTGATGTATATGCGAAGATGTGTGCATAAATGCACATGTAAAAATATCTAGCGATTGTATGGGTGCATTTATACTCCGATTTTTCAATTCATACGATTTATTCTAAAACCAATTATTCTTCTCTCGTAATACAAAAGTTTTCTTTTTAAATACAGATAATATAATATTCCATTTTCCCTTTTATACACTAAAGAAACCAAATATCGTGCACGAAGATGATGTAAAAAAAAACGAAAGAAACAATGCAGAAGAAAGTACATCGATATCTCGCTACACTTTTCCGAATGTTTATATAAAATAGTTCAACAATTTCGGGACTATACACAATTGGAGCGAGAGTAAACGTTTTTCTTGCCGGTGACGTTACTGGTACGTTAAAAAAATAATTTAGGAAATTAAATTAGACGAATAAAAGAGATACGGTATCGTATATGGAGAGTGAAGTGTACGCAGCCTCGAATAAACTGGGTACAAAAAAGAAAGAAAGTCTGCATTCGGTATATGAAATAATTCCAAGATACTTTACAATTATTAAGTGTACATCATCTCCGCCATATGCGACATCTTCTTTGGAATATGAACGAACTCTTCGAAGTAGCCGGCGAGTTCGCCGATCGTGACGTCGCTCGACAAGGGCGGCGATATTCGCGCCTGAATCGAACAGGTGTTCGGTGAGCTCGATAATTGTTGCTGGCCGGATGAACCGCCACTAGCATCCGACTGTCCACTGTTGCCCGTCGTCGTCCGTTGTTCGCCGCCGCCTGGGCCGGGGCCCCTCTTTAGGTTCGGCATCGTGTTACTGCGAGCACGGTGGAAGCCACCTGCGCCCTCGCAATCGTCATCCTGAATACTAGTGTCGTCCTTGACCAGCCTATTGTCTTTACTGATTTTCAGCGCCTCCAAGTCCTTCATGACCGAATTGTGGTCGATTATCTTGGAATTTTTACTGGGAATACTGAGCTTACACGTGTTATTGAACAGCGTATCTACTGGGTTATCACTAAGACCGCTAGTTCCGGGAGCGCTTAACTTTAGAATGGCGTCCCTTAGGATGGTGCTCCTCTTGGTCTTCTCGACCGTTCTCTCGTTCTTAGACGGTTTGAAATTCGTTGTACTCTTGATACCCCTCGGGTTGACTGGGAACATGGTAGGCCTGTTAGGCGCAGATCTTCTTCGGAATAAACAGTTTCTGTTGGAACCCTCGCCGAATATCCTGAATAGATTCATCGGCTTTGATTTGTCTGCCATTGCGATGCTGAAAGAACGAAAAATTACTTTGTTAGATTAAATTATATATTATATAGATATTAATATTAAAATGCGCTAAAACGTCATGTCCGCAATTTTTACTTTTTAAACAATTCTCTCTCTTGCGAATCTGCGATATAACTTATAAAATATTTTAAGGCGTGTAACAATGAAAATTAGAAAACCGAAGCTTTATAGTTACAAGCGGCAGTATTTGAAGTCTTAGCCGTCTACCATTGAGGACTCCGGGAAGACGTACAAGTTTCTATCCAATCGCACTGATCGCAGATCACATAAACATTACTACAGCCTCACAAGCCTCTGAAAGAAACCGTTTCATAATTCGCCAATGCCCGTACCCTTCATCGATTTGTCTCTCCTAAGTCTACTATCGACGTTGCTAAACTGTTATTTCCGGCATCGCGGTGTCTACAGGTTTAAAAATAGAGCGTCTAAACGTTTCTCCAGATGGAATCGAGCCGAACTTCACTCGACTCGACTTCATCCGGCACGACGGGAGCCGCGAGAATCCGATCGCGCAATCGACGACAGTTTCTGACGGACGGCGAAACGCGTGCATTGTAAATATATATATATATATATATACCGTCGCGTTTACTAGCCGACCTTGACCGCGATTACGAAAAGTATGTATACACCGCCGCGAAGTTTCGATAGCTCGATTGGCCAATAGGAGACATGCCGATTGACAAAGAAACTCGGCTGCTAGACATAGTGGCTGCATTCCGATATTCACTGTCAGCAACTTTCAGTACTGAAAATCTATAGTATACGTGACGTAAAATATAGATTTGCAGTACTGACAGTGAATATCGGAATGCAGCCAATGATGACCGATAAATCACAGTCCATCACTTTGTTGTCGCCGCTTTGTTGGCTCGCTGTTGCAACTTAAACCATTTATAACTACAGAAGCAGTAAACAGCGTTGAAGAGATCTCAGATAAGAAGTCAAGTATCATATATTCATTGATGACTTTCATTCTGTCATGCTGTAGCGCTATTTAGGCTGCATTCGGAGAGCGTGCTATTAGCGCTATTGTATCATTCTAACTTTATCGCTCATTAAATGTAAAACAAGGATAGAATAAGCAAATAGCGCTAATAGCGCGCTCCCCGAATGCAGCCTTAATATACCGTTAGAGAAGCGTTGAGTGAATCTGAGACGCAACACTAACTTCATCATGTTATATCTGCAAATTTTTGTAAAATCAAACTCGTTGACTTGTGTCTAGCTGTTCACGAACAATAGTCTACGACCAATTCTTATTTTATCTAAAGATTCTAAAGTATTCAATCCTATTTTATCTGAAGTATTCAATCAATTTGATGATGTCGTACCCCTAGAAGAATCACAACTAAAAAAATTTCGATTTTGAGTTAAGCCGATAAAAAGTATGCCTAAAACCTAAAATGTCATGTTAATGTACTATAACAATGTCACAAGCCTATATGTGAAATCCACTGCGAGGAGCAGAATTGTCGTTATTCTTTTAAACCATTCATGTTGCGGTTTCCTGGATGAATAGTATTATAAGTGAATTGAATCACACCAGACCTTTTCAAGAAACAGTATAAGTTCCATTACATATAAAACAAAATAACATAATTGTAATTGTGTTAGTTACCTCACAATTCAAACAAATTGAATTAAATTTATTTCTTCTCTCCTGAAAATAGTGAATTTCTGAGTTGTACCAGAAATTCTTCTATGGGTTCGATATTATCTCTTACAGGTCAGATACAGATCTCGCAGTGATGTTGCCGTCGCTCTAAAGCGTCGTCTACAATGGCAGCCGGAGTATACAGTAAGACGTAAGCAGTAAGTTATTGACTAATGGGATTTTTGCAATTCAAGAATAATCGACTACAGTTGGTCAATAGCTTGCTGCTTACGTCTTACTGTATACTCCTGCTGCCATTGTAGACGACGCTTAAACACTAAAAAGAAACTATTCGATTAACGAAATCTCGCGTACGATACAAATGTCGAGTCATGGTGAGGCTGCAGTAATCAGGGGGTCGCTGTCAAAAATCACAGACGCTCTCACATCGGTCACACGTGTTCCAGAATCATCGACTACTCATTTTGCATCGCGGCGTCGCGAGGGGGGGCGCTTCAAATAGACCTGAAACCACTAGCTCAAGGTTTTAATCTTTGACACGTGTACGAGGGACTTCAGAAGAGAGACTTCGCAATGCCTTTCGACGCCTCGAAATTCGCCAATACAGACAACAGGATCATCGTCGACCTCGGAAGAGCACGTATCTCGGCGATACGTTTAACGACGCTTTAGTCGAGAACGGAGCGGAGCGATGCTTACTGGGGACAACTCGTCGAGCGACGGTCGATCTCGAGCCTCTGCAGACGCGCCGGCAGCACGTCGTCCTCGTCGCCCATACTACTACTCGTCGCGGGCTTGCCGTCAGCGGAGGCGCGGCATCGAGCTGACGGCAGGCGCGCCGTGCGCGTGCGAGGGATCCGAGGACGAGCGCAGCGGGAGCTGTAGACGGGGGAGTCTCGGCTACGGGCTAGGTTAGAGCGACGCGGCGCCGACGGCGATGACGACGCACGGTGCAACCGCGCGACGGCGATGGCTGGCGCGCGCGCCTACGTGGGTGACAGGTCGCTCGGTGGCCGACGCGCGATTCCGCCTCCGCCGCTTCCACCTTCTCCGTCTTCCGTCACTGTATCTCGTCGTAGAGTGCTGCACCGCGCTCCGCGTGAACGCGGCTCGGCGTTGACGCGAGGAGACGAGGAATCGCGTCGCGATCCCGTGGCACTCGAGTGCGCGCAGAGATTTGCGGATCAATTGGCCCGAAAAACGTCGCGATGGCGAACGTAAATAAACACCGCTACTGCGCGGGATCGAGGATCAGCGGCGACTATCTTCACTATCTGCGGAGGAAAGCGCACTGGCGCAGAGGGCGCCGCATTCGAGGTTGCGCGAAACTTCTGTCGCCCGTGAGTGGCACTCGCGATCGCCCACGTCGCCGATTGGTCGACTCGACGCGGGACCTTCCGATTGGTCGCTCCGGTAGAAAAGCTCCAAGCGAGTCGCTGCGAGTGGTTGTGGACGCTGTGGTGTGGTTTATGACGTTTATGGTCAATCATCATGACGTCGTCAACTCATCATTCGTCAAATCGAAATGTCCTTCTTGCCCGAGTCCGAGGGAGACCCGCGCGAATCGTTGGATGTTGGATCTTTGGAGAGTCTCTGTGCTTCTTGCCTCCGTCGGGATGATGAAAGAGGATGGCAAAGAGAGTGAATCGGGTACGTTCGCATTTCGATTGAATCGATCGTTGTGACAGATAAATTTTAGCATCAGCGAGATTCGCGAAAGAACACGCGAGAGATATTCGGATGAACTTAGTCGATATGTTATAGCTTTCTACATGATTTAAAAATATTTTAATTTAATAATAAATAAGAATATGAAGGATCTTTTGAATAAAATAAAAAAACTTTAATATTTGAATATCACAGCCAGAGCCGCGGTAGTTTGTGCGCTATGTAATTTGTTACAATCTAGAACAATTAAATAAGACTATAAACGTATTTTAATTAAAATTATCCAAATGGCTATTGAATCTTTTCAATTATACTCTTCAGAACTTTTTATATAATATAATATAAACAATTTTATATAAAAACTTAATTTAGTCGGCTAGTTGCGTAGTGTAAAAATAATCGATTAATTACTCGGGAAAAAAATCTCTCAAATATAATTATATAAAATATGTTTTCTTTCTCTCGTATAATCTCTGTTCATATATGTATACAAGAAAAATAATAAGAAGAAGAATTAAAAGATAATTAAAAGGATTATTTTTCCATTGTTTTTTTCTTACAAAAAGAACAATGAGAAAATAATCCCTTTAATTATCTTTTAATTATTATTATTTTTTACAAAAAGAACAATGGGAAAGTTTGAGAAAATGAGCAAAAATCTTCCATATATAATTATACATAAATGTAACGATTGTATAAAATATAATTATATATGTAGAATATTGTATAATCTAATCTCAATTTTACTTTTTATAGAAAAGAATAAGGCAAAAGTTATTATTTCTCTAATGTATGTTATTATATATATATATATATATATAATGTTTTTTCCGGTAAAGTTATAAAATTATCAGGATAAATCAATCTTTTTAAATTAAACTTCATACGAAATACAAACGGTTTCATAAGAAAATTGTTTAAGAAGTCATTAATGGTCGACTAAGTTCATACGAATGCGAGAGACTTCTGTAATGATGCGATTAAAATCTTAGATAAAGATATTCTCGCGCGAACTTCTTTCTGTTACATCAGATAATAACTGAGAACATTGGCGTGGTTCTTGATTTATACGCTTCTATGAATTGTTTTATGTTGCAACAATTGGCGCAAGTTTCAATCTGCGCCATTACGCGCACACTATAAGCTTCTGACTTGACAAGTATTTCTTTCCTGTATTTTACATTTAACGTAAAAAATCGTACGAATTTCTGTGCTTACCTGATATTTTTCATAATAAGGAAACTATTTATTTTTTGTTATTCCATGCATTTATTATATATTTGATTCTATTTTTTTTTCGTTAGAAATAAAAATAGCTTGCGAGTTTTTTTTTTTAACTTTCTTGAAAACGTTAAAAAGAAGGAAATTTAATAATCCTAAGCCTGTAAAAACCGTTTGAATTATTTATACGTTATTCCTTTCATCAATCTGATTCGCTATAGTTTTTTTCGTTAGAAATAAAAATAACTCGTAAGATTTTTTCTATTTAACCCTTTCGAAAAATGATAAAAAGAAAGATGTTTAATAATCTTGAGTCTATAAAAACCGTTGAAAAGAAAGGGAAAACTAGAAATTTTAGGAAATTCAGGTATTTCTACAACGTTTGAAATGGAATAGATTTTATTCTTTAAACTTACTTTCTCGAATTTCTTTAAGATTTAAAAGAGGATTTTGTTTGAAAGAAGATATTTTTTCTCGTAAAATTTATTATTAATCTTATGAATGTTATACGTTGCCTGAAACTATATGATTGGAAATGAAAAGATTTTAAAATATTGCATTCGTGCTTATATATATGTATACGTATAATCCCATCGTTCTTGACAGAAATGTATAGGGCTTTCACATAATACTCATCGAACCTGCAGTTGTTTGCTAAAATCTTCAATTCGTTCCGCAATTTTCCCATTTTTCTATTCATTCCTTCAAGACCGTTTTTTCCCAGATCATTCTTGGCCTGCTCTACAGCGGCTTTTATGTGTCTGTAATATAATTGATTAGGTCATTGAACTAAAGATACACTGAAAAAAAAAGAAATACTTAGATCCAAGAAAATATTTTTTCACATAGTACCAATGGCTTATTTACTTAATATATAATCACATATTTATTTAGAATTAGATATCTTTACTTAAATTAAGTAAAAATAATACATATACATAAATTAAGTAAAAATAATAATTTACTTAAATTAAGTAAAAATATCTAATTCTAAATATGTAATTCTAAATATCTAATTCTAAATGTGATTATATTAAGTAAATAAGCCATTGGTACTATGTGAAAAAATATTTTCTTGGATCTAAGTATTTTTTTTTTCAGTGTAGTTCTATACGAAAAAGTGCAATCTTTATTATGAGTATAATTAAGCCTTTATTTTCAGAGACATTGACATCATACATATTGTACACGTTTAGTTTTTTTGCTAAATTTTGTTGACAAAGGAAAAACAGCCAATACTTACCACAGTCTTAAATTTTTCATTCTTTAATTTTTTATTTAATGGTCATGGATTGAAATTAAACAATAACTAAGCAAAACATTAATTTTTTTTCTAAAGTCCCTGAAGAGGTAAAATATACAACAATCAAACTTACAAACTTACATTCACGTCACATCGTAATAAATCGTCTTCGAAAGTATAGCAGGCAGTTCAGTGAACAATTCTGACGATCACGATTGAAACGTTAATATGCATACGTGCGTGTAATTTGTGAAAATTTAAAACGCATAATATTTTTATATATTATTTAAATTAAAATTTTAATCTGAAATGTAGGAGAAAAAAAGTATATAGAAAAAAAGGAAAAGGAAAAGAATAAATTCTCTAAAGGAGAAAGAGAGAGAGAAAGAGTCGAGTAATCAAGTTGGCAGTACCAAATTGACACTTGAAAAGAGCGATTCTGATTGGGAGAATTCGCATACAAATCGATCTCGCGTATAAAATTCCGTGATCCTCGTGGGCGAGCCTCGCTATGTGCTGACGCACTCTCGGCCGAGCTTTATTTTAGCATACGGCTGAAATATTTACGAATTCCCGCTGCTGGAGAGCATGGAGCGAGAGGAAACGGCTGGCCGCGCCTTTACTTCTCACTAAAAGCGCGGTGCTCCATCGCGAAATTGTTTCCAATACATAATTGCTCTTAGACATGAAATATCATTGGTGAATGGAACGCTTAGAAATCCGCGATGATATTTATTCCTCTTCAATCTTAGATATTGAAACATTAACGAGGAAACACGAGGGCTGTATACTTTGTTATTCTGCGCTTATAATTTAATATTTGACTGACAATGAGACGTGAGTAAAATCTATATTTCATATGTGAAGAATATTAAAGCGGACGAAAAATAAATGTTGAAAAGAGTTTTCTTGTTTGTTAAAAGTAAAAATAATACTTTTTTCATTCAATTTTTTTGAAAAATGCTGAAAGGAAAGAAATCTTAGATAGCCCAAATGTATTTACATTTTAAAAGGCTTGGTAACCCTAATTCTACGAAAAATATTGAAAAAAAAGAATCTTAAGATAATAGCTCAGATGTTTTTACATTTAAAACTTATGTGAACGAACCTGTAAGAATGCAGATTCCACCTTTATTTATTTATTCAATTTAAGTTTCACGAAACTTTGCGCTTTTGAATAACACACACAACTGAGAGAAACATCTTTTATATAAAATCTTTCTCGGCACTTAAAAAGAGATCCTCCATACTTTTGATCTAGATTCGCTTTTTCACTTTTTGACAATGAAATTTTATATGAATTTTATAAAAAGACGCAGAAAATCAACTTGCATGCATCTGATTGTATTTGATGCCACATCGTACGTACATCCCATAACATTGCTTTCTTGTAAAACTTTCGTTTGAAGAATGACAATTAAAAATACATAACGTCGTGCTCGTAATTTATAGAGTGCCACAGCGAAAAAGTTATGATCAGTGTGGCGTTTCGGAAATATAGCCGTTTAATCGGTTTAGAAATGAGCCCTGGCGACGGGCCAAGATCTCGTCCACGTTAATGCGTGACAAAGTTTCCGAAGTTTGGCTATGACATGGAATATAGATGCACGTTGCACCTACGCATATCCGTTACACCGGCTAGGAAGCGGTCACCCGATCGCCAGCGCGGAACGCCTCGCGCGCGTTACTCTTACGGTAAATTTATATTTTCTGCGGTTACTATATATTCAGACGATCTTTATGGTTTGCACACGCGCTCCACTCACTCTTGTAGATCGGCGCATCGATTATTTTGCGCCATCGATATATCCAAATGCGCTTGAAGCCTGAAAGTTTGTTGAAGGGATATAACTTGAATTGTTTTATAAAATATAAGATAAAGATATTTTATTATAAATCCAAAACTTAAAAATATTTAAAGTTAAATTTAAATATTCTTAAATCTTAAATTTATAACTTTAAATTTAAGTTTAAGTTTTAAGCCTCAAAATTAAATTTAAGTATTTTGTATTTGAAATTTTTATTTTTATTGTTTTTTCTTCTTTAATCTCTTTACTAGAAGATATATTTTACAACATATTATCAGAACTTTTTGGGAATTTTTCTATTAATAGTAAATAAAAAAATTAAAACTTTTTTTCGTATCGACTCATTTTCTTATCTAGAAAATATCTGACCGTATTTTGCTCTTCTAAAAGTTGCTAAAAAATTTATTACAAAAAGTTAAAATAAATTAAATTAATTCACTTACGGAAAATATACTTTTTACATATTATAGAAGTAATATAATTGAGATAGGTAAAATTTTCACTAATTGCGAGATTATAATATTAAATTCATATTTCATAATTTATGAGGAAGATTTAGTATAATTAAAACTAAAAATAATATTATACTTAAATTAATTAGACACACACACGTAACAATTAACTCACGCGAAATTACCACCCGGAAGTCGTCGATGCAGAACGGAAGTGTCACGGACGTGCGAGAAGGCGATGGCTCTACATTTTGACACATATTCGCCGCTACGGATATAGCGAGCTAATTAGGGAATCGGGGATATACGCCTGCAGCCGGATGCGGCAGGATGTGACATCGGGTCAGGATTATCCGGATAAGCGTGCACGAGTGTGGCGTGAACGACCCCGCGCGCTCTCTCGCTCTTTCATAATTTTCCCATCGGACGAACTATAATTACCCGGATGCGTACGCGCTATTCCGCCTCATGGTATTCGCGTCTTCCGCGACTGCAACTGCGCCCGCAATCACGATGCGCCTGTGCCTGATGTAATTGGAGCTCCGAGCTGCGGTCGCAATTCACGAATGTCAATTTCTGACGTTTCCCGCGGTACTCTTCCTCGTAAAGATCATTTACTTTTCACCGTGTATCGAATCGATGCAAATCACGGTGGAGATATCACGAACAAGAGATGATTTTATTGCGTTTTGCTATTCATTTAAATTTTTCGAGCTGGGTGGCTCGACTGAATGGAAATATCGGTCTCTCAAACTTCTATACTATATTTTTAGTTTTTACAAGCTTTTTTATGAGAGAAAGAGAGAGAGAGAGAGAGAGAGAGAAGTATATCTCTATTGGAAAATTTAATTACTTAATTCTTGTGAGTTTTAAGACTGATAATTGCTGGAATTTTTATGAATCAAACCTGATTTTTCTAATAAGAAAATTAAAAGGATTTTTTCTAACAGAGAATCAATATTTACATTATTATTAGTGCAACAACGATACAAGTGATTTATTATTCTTCAAAATAATCTTATTTAAAATTTGATAATTATTTTATCTAATGATCTCTTCATTATTAAAATATAATTATCGCGCGTATTATATAAACTTATAACATATTTTCTAATCTTATAAAATATTATAAATACGTGTATGTATGTTGTCACACAGTTACTTTCATTTACTGAATAAAATAAAGATTTAAAATAAGATGTGTCAATATCTTAATGAAATAAATTATAAATAAATGCATGAAAAACTCACAAAGCAACGATTGAACTTATCAATATACAAGAAGACGAATAAATTGTTTCTATATCTTATTTTACAACAAAGATTGGGACCGATATTCCATTAGTCAGCGTTATCTTGACGCTAGAAAAGGAAAGATATACGTTCTCGGAACTCGCTCCTGGAATAACGACAATCACCGCGATTGGAATCAAAACGAAGACGGGGACAAAGCCCATTTCCGTGTGTCTGCGACCACGAAAACTGAACTCGTGGAAGCGATACCAATTTCGTCCTGCCCTGTCTTTTCTCGCGTACGCCATGCCGACGTTGCCATGACCAAAAGGTTCACGATCCACGCGATATTTATGAGAAACGCGCTGGCACGCGCATAAGCGCTGGCAGAAAGCGGGGGCGGCAGGCGCGACGGTGCGAGAGAAACGATGACGGAAATAATCCTAAGCAACACTGTAGCAGCCGGTTGACCCGGCGGCAAGTGAGATTCGCCGTTCCATCGTGCGTTTTCTTATTTGCTCGTTCGCTATTTTCCCCGTTGGTGGAATCGCGACGCCGAAAAACGTCTCGTTATGACGCCTCGATATGATGAAGTGCTCGAGACACGTTCCGCAAACCGAGGACGCCTCCGAGGAGAAACGTTGTTTTGCGTTCTTCAAGCGCGATGTATCGTTGAAAATAATATGTCACCACAGTCTGGAAACAAAAGATATACTGTTAAAAAAAATTCTATTCTTATCTCGACAAATTGCTTGGTCAGCTTGAGTAACCGAACGTGCCTAGCGCGCGTAACACGCGAGACAACGCGGTTTATCTTGCTTGAAAGAAATTTATGGGATTTGTTTTATTTGATTTTGTAGATTATAACAAAACGCAATAATATACAATTGTTTGTAACAATTATTTTTTTAAACCGAGCAAGTAACATTTACCTCGCCAGTAATTATAATTGTAATTATGAAAAAATAATTGTTTTTTTATTTTGCAAACGTTATATTATTATGTTCTAATATTATAATTCTTCTTTTTTTAAATATAGAAGAGTCTTTCCGTGTTAAAAGTTGCAAAGAGAGTCTAAGTCTTCTAATATAATTTTCCAAGTCTGACACAAGTGTTGCTTTAAAATTTTTATATATTGCTCCAATATTATATAAATTTTTTTATTTCATTAGGATTATTCGGTTAAGTGTTAAATTATGCGTTGTAACTTAAGATGGATATTACATTTAAAAGATAAGGTTCTAGTCTCGCGTGAGTCGATCGTTTGATATTTATAATTCGTGCGTCTCTCGCCTGTCAAGCGTAATAGGCGATGACGACGAAGCCCTGTATAACTTTCAGAATTTAAATGGAACTCACACGTCTCGTCCGTGTCGTACACTTGACTATAATATGCGGCTCTCGCGTGAAGATTTCGAACGCTATATAAGCGTCGCGTAAATTCATGGCACTTTGTCGCCTCTACATAACACGTCGCGAAGAATTTAGCCTGGGAAGCGCCGTGCGCAGGAAACGCACTCGTTTCGACACTCGTCGCTTTGCGCAACTTCCTAATTGATCGTGGCTCTATGCGCCGGGAGTGAACGTTAACAATGTCTCTCTCGGCGCTGCATCTCGTTAGTCAAAAATAGAACGCAGAATTGTAGTCTCTCTCTGTTTGTTGAGAATAGAGGATGTAAAAAAATGCCTTCTTCAATCTATTTTTTTCGATCCTGAATTAGAAGACTGTAATCTTATTCCGTGTAGAAGTAAAAGTTGAAGAATGTGAATTTCGCTTCCGCATCTTTAGACATTCTACCTGGAAACATTGATTTTTGTGAATATAAATTGCGTACAGATAAATTTATAAATATAGAAAATATAAAGATACGCAGGACATTTGCATTTGACACATAAATTATACTTTATTTATTTGTCTTTTTGTCTGAACAAAGTAATAATTATGTCTAATAATAATTTGTAATACATTAATTAACAATATTTTATTTCCTAATTTATTATTACGCTAAACAGTGATTAAATCATGATAAATCAAAATAAAATATTAATGATGTCTTATTAATGCTGAAATATAATTTTACAAAGCTCTAGAATGATATGAAAGGATGATTTAGTTATCAAGCGATTACCTCAACGGATGTACTTGATGATCGCAGTAACTGCGAAGCATTATTGCCAAATTAATGTTTTTTACGAGCGACAATACGTTCCGCAAGATAGAGCACCGTACAGAACGTTTAGCGTTCGTAAATCACATTAAATGCGACAGCACGAACGACTGTAAAGAGCGTACAAAGACGATTTGCTGGGCGTCGATTAAAAATGTCCATTGTCAGGAAAATGTAGCTGCTACGGATTTTAATGGACGGCCTATTTGCGCGCCGGATGTAATATTTAGAATCTGACGTTCCAGTCTCGTATTCGCCATCGTTAAACGCATTTGTAAATCACTTCGCATCTCTTTGACGGCCGCCGCGAATATTCGCGACCGATGCTATAACTCCGTTGCCTCTTGTAAAATAAGCGATGAAGTTATATGATGTATTGGAGGAACGATAAGGGCTTAGAATCGGTTAAAGAGCGTCGGTATCATTGAACTTTAACTTTTTAAATCCCTGAGTTTTTATCAAACAACCTGAATTTTTCATAAATTGTTTGACAATGTATGGCACAGAATAGATTGTATTAACTGTTCGAATTAAGGAGGTATGATCGAAAAATCAAAATGCTTCAATTTGTTTAAAAAGTGTACAGAATATTATTTAAAACGAAATTAATATCATATTTCCAAGAAAATAAAAATTAAAACTAGAGTTTTATACAGAGTGATTTGAGACACTTAAATAATCTCCTAGTAGTTTATCGATCACTTTTACACATTACAGCCTTATCTATAACACAAAAAAAATTTATTTAATCAAATTTTTCTAAAATCAGTTCTAAATAAGATTCCATCGCAAATCCAGAATTTTAGGGGGAAATTTAGAATCTACGTCTAGTAATTAAACAGATACATGATCCTCTTGTTTTCAAAATTTTTTAAATTAATTAATTTTCTCGTTCTTTTAAATTATCGCGTTGTCTAGTTACAATAATTCAACTCTTTTCGAGTTCAATTTATTGAGTTAATTTTAAACACGCAGTTTCCCATTGCAGTTAGTTAAATCAGTAATCATTATATTATTTCAAAGCTACGAATGATCGTGATAATAAACTGTAACATTATAATTTGCCCAGATGTATATAACCATACATAAAGAAAAAGAAAAACCGTAATTATTTCACATTTGCTACGCAACCTTAAAAGCTATAGTCGTCGGCGGATACGATTTTTCACAATAAATCGCGCAAGCAGAATAAATTGACCAACATACAAGATTTACTAAGGCAAATGGAGGCATTCATCCCTCATCCACCTTTATTTTCGGTACGTCGTTCCGCTTGTCGGCCGTTGACTTTGAACCGAACGACTTGTCGGTAGTGTATCATTCGACCAAGTCGACATCCTCGACGACAGATACGACATGCGTCGAAAATATGTGCTACGTTCGACGATGCACTATAGCTTTCGCACGCTAGTATTCATTAATTAACTGGCACAACGTTTACGACGGGAGTCAATACTATTCCCGGCTGCCGGCCAACAAACCCAATCTCGTCGTAGTAACAATTGCACACTCCAGAACCGTTCCGAGATACAGTTTTTATGACGTAATAAAAGAGAACGCAAAATGGACAAACGTAAGTGGACGAGCGATATATAACTGAAAATATATAAATACGAATAGAGTCGTTATACACAAAATATCGGGATATTCCGATCTTTATTTTAAATCATTACGCATTCACAAGGAGGATATAGAATACTTCATGAGAAGGATAGAAAATAGGTTTGTTTTTTTAAAGACTAAAATACAACATTAGTTAATTTAAATTAAATTAAATTAATTTAAAGCCTTGAGCTTTTTTCTCTTTTTCGAATCTTCTTATAATATAATTATTTAATTTAAAACATATTTAACTATAATCTTCACGTTATGATTTCTAATACAAAATTGAACGAGAAATTTTTATAAGCCAAGTCAATTTCATAAATTCGTATTTTACCACCGATAAGCGTTATTCTTGTAGAACAGTGTCATCATAAAAATAAAAACGTCGTGATAATTCCCGTGGATTTTTATTGCGTCCTGTTACTTAGACGAGATTAACTTACCATGACGATTCGTAGCACGCGAGATTCTTTCACGTTGCACGACTGCTGCTCGTCTGCCGTTGCCGAAGATTATTTGCTCGTGCGGGAGGATCGGCCTGTTCCCCTTTGCTGGCGGACTCCATTTCAGCGGCAGCAAAGCGGAAAAAGACACACCCTCGACCAACACTCCAGACACTGCTCGTGTCATTTTTTTTTTCGGGATTATCCGGGTCTTGCGTCACTAATCTGTGTGTTTCATTATTCGATCTCTTGAAACAACTCCTAATTCGCGAAATCTCTTCCCATCAACAAGCCTGAAAAGTCTTGCTTCGGTAGATTTGTCTCATACGAAAGATTCTTCTTTCGTTGCATCACATCCCTTGGTTGAGATTCAAAGTTTCCAATGTAAAAGTATTGCGTTCCTTTATGGATCTTTCGCTTCATTGATCACAATTTTTATGGCAAGGGATTTTAAACTCCAATTGCTCGATCTCCAATTCTGGGAGATCACCCTTGTTTTAAATCTTTATTTGTTGCTGTTGTTATTGCTTGAAAGTTTCTGTTCTCCAAGGGACGCAACACCGCGATTACTTGTCCTCGGTTACTTTGAAATTAAGTTCATACTTCGGATATTTTGTTTCTATCACAATGGAATATTTTCCCATTTAAAACTCTTAATCATATACATGGAGTAGCAACTTTAAAAATCATGATCCGAATCTTGACAGTTTTAATATTAAGATATTCAACGAGATATAAACGAGAGATTACATTTTACTATAAGGTAAAGAGAACACTGTAAAAAATTTTGTAAAATTACAACTATTATAGTGGGTAATTTTGAGACTCACTATAATAGTTGTAATTTTACAAAATTACAGTACGGAAGAAAAAAGTAATTTTATATTAGAATTATACAAATTAAAAATGTGTGGAAATTTACACCTATTATAGTGGGTCTCAAAATTACCCACTATAATAGTTGTAATTTTACAAAATTTTTTTACAGTAAAACTGTTTGAGTCAGTTAAAGAAAAAATTAAATAAAAAATTGTCAAGATAAGGAAGGGCTTATGGGAAGCATAGGACTTTTTGGTTTTTTGTCTTGGAAATTTTTTATCCAAGTTTTTCTTTAACTAAACTCGAATAGTCCTTCCTTACCCTATACGTATAAGAAAAAAAAAAACGCAAACTCAATTTATTTCAATTATTGCTAGCGTAACGTAATTTTGACATCGTGAGCTTTGGGACAAATTACCCTTCGCTTAAAAATGTTGTAAATAAGATACGTGTCGGATCTGTCTGAATGACATAAGCCTCTCGATGTTTCGAACAATGATATACCTGTTGCGTCTTGACTGTCTTGTAAGTGTACTAATCGGCAGTGCTTGCCTGGTAGTGATTTCGGCGACTTAATCAAGTCGACACGAAATCTTGGCACATACGAGCGAGTCGAAAATATAGTAGGAAGAGGCGTCTGTCAGTCTGTTTGTTTAGTAAATGACGCGAAATGATCGTGTGACGGATCGCGTGTTGCGGAGGACGCCGCAGGAATCGTATGTGCGAAAGATATTTTCCACGTATCTCCCGTCGCCGCACATCAACACTAATTGTCATTTTAACGTCTCGCATTCCACCGACTTTCGCGACAATCATAATAACAGCGTTTAGATCAAATATTATATTATATTCCTTTTATCTATAGCGATACTGAATTTAATCGACGCAAGATCGAACTCGTTTTGCGATTCTTTCGCCGAATTTTAAGCTTGATACCGCCGCGCTGCTTCCCGTTAAAGAATAAGGAGAATTAATTCTGGAGAAGTGTAAAGAGAAGCATAAGGAGAAAGCGCGTTTACTTTACATATACGACGTGCTAGGAAATACATACATCGTCTTCACAGTTCATAAATCTCGAGAATAAAGTGATCCTTACTCTATAAATCCCCGCGAGAGCAGATTAATATTTACTCTTTATTAAATCTCCCGAACAAATTCTCTCTCAGCGCAGTTGCGGTTGTTCCAAAAATAGATCCGCAATTAATTTAATGTAAAGAGCGCGTGAAGTACTCTGCTCTCTGACTTCCTATATTCCTCCGCCGGATAGGATTACCGAGCGGCTGGAATAAAGCTGCGAGAGCCTTATGTCTATTCTCGCCCACATGTTCTCATCTCACGTGAGATCTAATGCGATCTGAAATCGAGTAACGATCAAGAGAGAGCCCAGCGCGCGCTCGCGTGTTCTCCGCCTCCACCCGCGCGCACGACGTGCTATTCGAATATCCGCGTGCGAAATCCGTGTGGCTAAGATCCAGCGAGTGTTTCGCTATATTAAGAACCCCCTTACGTAACGGATACTCATATCCATGCGTATACATTTGAACATTTAATATGTTCGTCGCGGTGTGCTTTCGTCGGGCGTTACAAGCGCTTGCGGACTCGAGTGCGAATTAATTCGCGAACGCAACTCCGCTGCACTTAAGTGTCGACGAAACTCAACTGTGAAACTGGATGTGTCGTAGAAAGTTAAGCGATAAGAATTCCATCGAGTCAAGACAAATGTATATAGCACATGAGTACGAGATAATGGGGATGATATAATCCAAGTTTATATCTTCAACTATATTTCTGTGTTATAGTTATATCTAATAAATATCTGTTATGAAAGGTCGAGTAATATAGAAATGTTTTATTTCCCGAGAATCTTGCAGTAAAGATAATCAATTTAATAAAAAATTCTATTAATGAGTATTGAAATAATTTAAAAAAAAATTAATGAAATCATATTGCATGAGGTTTTTATCTCATATCTATTTATCATCTTCACTTGTCGCAAAGTATACTTTAGGTTATCATCGCGTTTTAATACTCAAGTATCATTTATTAGAGAGAAAATTTCTACGCGGTTATTAAATTGCCAAACGTTATTAAAATATCATCTCGCAATCTCTCTCGACCACGAAAGTACGCAACTTAGCCGTCCTGTAAATATAACATGAATAAAGTTTAATAACGTGTGTGGGATATTTTCCCTGGCACTTCCCCAAATCTACATTAAATTCTATAAGTTTTATTATTTCATTTCGAAGATTACTTGACACGCGTTGATATATATGTTGCATATATGATGACGTATTTCAACAAGACGATTCTCTCGCTACGACCAATCGCGAATTCATCATAAATAACATCTATTATGTCACGAATGTTATAATTTAATAATTATTATATAATAAATGTTATGTTTTAATAAATATGTATATAAATGCACATTTATCGTGTAACGTCTATTGTTATAAATGTTATAATCTAATGATTATATACATAAATGTTAGATCTAGATCTTTCGGATTCACTCTTTTCTTTTCTTTATAGTCTTTTTTATTTCAGATTGATCGGGGATTTTATTACCCAATAATATTACCCAATAATTTGAATAAAGTAGACTAAAAACATAATAATTAACATTTGTGAAATATAATTTTTACGTATTGAATGGAATATTTTAGTATTGAATGGAAGCTCCTTATTTTTTAGACCAACATGAATAAAAAGCAATACAAATACTACAAAAATTAGAAGCCACAAAAAGAAGTATCATGAAATTATCGATATCTAAACATTATCATTTACGCTATGCGATGATATTGATATTAAGAATTATCGAAATTAAAATCAATTTAATTTCAATGCAATTTCTATGAAATACTTCTGTTTTAGAAATTACAGATGTTTATTGGGTCACAATTTCATCGCTGCGTGATACAGAAATTACTTACATACTTCAACTTCGATATCTTAGATTTCGTGAACGGGAACTTTTCCACATGAAATTTTCTAGCACAGCTTGTGGCGCACTTTCGACGTAATGATGATGGGTACAATCGGCTAATATTTCTCCAACATTCTTTTCAGACATGAAATTTTATGTTTCTGAAGACCATATAATGAGGAATGTGCAATTAAGATATTACATTAAAAACACGTCCATCTTTTTTTGAAATTTCTGTATTGATCTATTAGATAGATCTGTTTCCATTTGTTCTCATTAACTTTTTTGGAAATGAAAGATTAGTTTCATCATTGATTGAGATATGATGATTATCCATTTATGTTTCAATAAGTTATACATATTAAGATCAAATTGAAAGATGTGCATACTCCATACAGATAAACTTTATAACAGGTTCATAGCTATAATAAGATTTCTAGATCGATCAAAAGGCGTTCCTCTTTTCCGTTACAGCACCATATAGAGAGTCATTCAAGATGATACGATTAGATTTCTTCCTGACGTTTTCTTTCGTCTTCTTTTCTGTCTTTCATTCGTAATGATCACCTCATCTCTTCATAATTTCTCTTTTTTTCAAATTCTCATTTCCATTCTTCTCCTTCCCGGATCTTTCCTTTTTTTTCAAATTCATGATGTTACAAGTGCACGTGTAACATGAACGATCTTGTTCTTTTGCCGGACGATTTCGCAGCGATGCATGACGAAGAGTCTCTATGCGGTGATTTCCGATTCCGTGGGAAGCGTTGCGACGCGATAGAGTTGCGAGAAAAAGTGAGAGATTCAGATAAATGAATCCGCGGAGACGAGGAATAATAAATAAGAGATACGAAATAAGAGACAAGGATGCAAGAAAACTCGGGAGGGTTCGAACAGACGGAACAAGAATGGATATAAAAACTTGCGTATAAGAATCAATTTTGTACATCTCCGGCAAAATTTTGAATTAGAATTCGTCGAGATAATAACGTTCCGATTGCAAGACTTGGATTGCAATGGCAATTCGATTTCCCCCTTCCTTTTTTTACGAGGAAACTTGAGAAATTCTGATTCAAATCTGAGCCTGAATATAAATTAGAATCTAGAGTTGAATCTGAATTTAATTTTTTCCAACATTTTCAGTCTCAATCTCTCTAAACTTTTTAAAAAGGAAAAAGAAATCAAGATTATACTGTATATATATGACCACTGTTGCACCCTTCGATTTCTGGCCTCGCGTTGTCGAGGAACCCTGCGAGTCCTCGGAGAAGACGCGGTTTTTCTTTGAACAAGTCCCCTTCGACTAGAGTATCCCCCGGGAGTGATAACGATGCGAGAGGGTGGATGTCTCGATGCGACTGACTGTTGGCGTTTCATTCAAGAAGGCGTCGCGACGCCAGCGTCGTGGCGCGCACGCGCCGGCGGGAGCGGCGCGGCGCCGCCTTTCTTCCTTCCGTCCATCTATTTGGGCCCGTGGTACACCCACGCACCCACGCAAAATTGCACGCGTCCACGCACGCGCGTATCGCGCACCGATTTTTATTTCGATCGATTGAAATATATTTCGGTATTAATAGACGACGAACGGTGTCCCTTTTCGTGGCTGCGACTGCTCGGAGTAGATCTCGGTCAAAAAGTTCCTTAAACATTTAATCCTTGCAAAATGCGCGTCTTAGCACTTTTTAAATCGGTAGATAATTCTCTCTTATAGAATTATAAAAATAATCTTATCATACAGTGAGAAAATTTTCTTCGCCAGTGGATAAATAACAGTAATGAGGCTTAATTGACTATAAACTGGCAATCTTTATTAATAAGTCACGACGTTTCGACTCTAATTCGAAAAGGACTCGAATTATTAATCGAAATAAGTCGTTATATATCGATTAATAAGTCGAAACGTCGTGACTTATTAATAAAGATTGCCAGTTATAGTCAATTAAGCCTCATTACTGTTATAATCTTATTATGTATTTATTTATAACGTACGCGTTTATTTCGCAGAGCACATTTCAATTTGAATCGCCGCGTGACAAATAATTCAATTTTATATTGCATGTCAAAATAGTGAACATTATTATAGTTATCCTCTAAGTATGCTTCATACAAAGTAATTAAGGATTTTTATGTTCACAAAAGATGATTATAGATACGGAAATATCTTAAAAGAATCTGGAATTCTTTTTGTAATTTCAAAAGTCGAGAGACATTTTCACGGTTTCTAAAAAATTCTCTTGAAAATTTCGAGATAATATACGTATGAGTGATTTTTCAGCACATAATGTAGATGTATATATACTTTATATATATAAATATATTTTATAATAAATATAAATGTATATTTATTTTATAATAAATATAAATTTTTTTTCAACTAAACGAACGGTTGTAATTAAAATCAGCTGGTTGCGACGTGCGTGGTAATTGCGGAGTGACAAATGATTTCAGTATAAGAAATCAATTCGATGTTTATCCGTGAAGCGTAAGATAAGAGTTTGATCTTCCTCGGCTCGGTCTTTGAGTCTCCGTATGCCGTGAATAGACCGCTCGCGAGAGAGTCATCGAGCGATCGCGTCTGTTTTTATAGACCGGAGAAACTCTCGAGAGGCGCGATCGTTAGTGCGAGATCAATGGTCGACGTCGATGATCGACGATCCGCAGTTGAGAGTCCTCAGGCTCGACACCCGTCATATACCTTCAAAGTTCAAAGCGCGGAATCGCATCCAAGTTGACTGACGTGTCTTCGCGATACGGCAACTTCGAGCCTGCCGACGCAACACACCCGACGAAAAATTACAGGCTCGCGCACTCGACAATTACGCGCGAGCTCGCGCGCGAGGTTGCACAGGCTCCGAAATAAAAATCAGATATCTCCATATTGTGTAACGGCAGGTCTGTGCCTGCGTGAGAATCAGACGACTCCAACTTCAACGTTACAGTGAAATGTCCACGGCGTTTTCATTTCTCAACGAAAACTTTAGAAATAGAGAAGCTGCATTTTATATATATAGAAATTTAGTAATACGTTTTGATTCTGGGAAACTGTGAAAGTATTAAAGAGCGAAAGCTAGATGGATTTTCTAGTAAACTAGGAAATGAAAACGGAGAAATTTCTATATTTTCTCACCATATTTAATATTTGTCGATGTGTCGATGCTAGGTTTTTTACTATTGGATATTATATTTATAAAAAATATAACAATAAAAACTAAGCAAATCCTCTCTTATGAGTTTCTAATCACAAACTGATGTGTGATTTTGTTTTCCTTAGAATATTGCACTGGGTGCGAGTTTCCGAATGACGACCGGTCGTTAGAGCAATTTTTCGGCACAAGCAAGGTATATTCTCAAGGCAGATTCTGCCTAAACTTCCGTTAGACCGAAATAGACGCGAAATGACACGGATAAGCGGCTGGGTGTCGCTGAAATAAAACTCGCGGCCATCTGGATTCGCGATGTATGGAAAAACAAACTCGTCGCTTCGGTTCCTCCGGATTTTATGATTCGTTCGAAAACCTCGCGATAACCGAACGATTCGCGGATATACGAAAATATATGCCCGGGATCGAAGAAACTGAATTTTTAATTTTCCATGAATCCCTGAAAGAGAGACTGACGTTCTGCCAAGAATGATAAAAAAACGTCCTTCTGAAATCAGAGTATTCTGAAATAATAAAAAAAATCAGTATTTTTGAAATACATTACTCTGATCAGAAATTCAAGTATATTAGTTGAAGGCAAACAGCAAATTCAGAATGATATTAGCCATATAAGCTAATTGTTGACTAATAAATTTGTTAAATAGAATAATGTTGAAGATAATTAATATTTTTATGATTATATTATTTAGATACATTTATAATAATATCTTTTACTCTTTTCATATAACATTTAGAGGAGAACCTTACCAAGACTCGTTCACAGAGATAAAAAAGTCTGGCAATCCGTTGAACGGCCGTCTGCTAACGCACGTTTCGTTTCCCTTAGCCCAAGAATATATATAAGTTATTTTCAACCTCGATCATCGCGAGAAAAAGCGCGAGCTGCGTGAGCAAAGTTCGTCTCGAGAAAATACGAAAAATGCGTGCGTAAAAGTAAAATTCAGCCGAGCGTTTTCGATTGCAAATCTTTCAAGCAGCGATTACTTTAAACATATTACTTTTTAATAAGTCTTTTTTTATAGTTGCAACTACAAAATTTTTACGTACAACAATGTCAACAATGAAAGAATAAAATTATGATCATTTTTATATATTATATGTATCGTTTTATCTCTAAATATAACACACGTCTTCCTGTAGCAATACTTTTTTTTTAATAATAAAACTGTAAAATCTGTCTAAATGTTCTATCTGAAATAAGCAGGTATTCCATATTACGTGAGTAAAACGAATTAATAATTATAATCTAAAATATAAGTAATATCTTTTTTGAATAAAATAGAGATAAAAATCAGTAATTTTTAAAATTTTAATTTCTACTTCAGTTAATTCAAATATAAAAAATTTTATATTAAATTCTACGTGATCCATAATACAATTTAACGGAACTTGTTTACAAAGTCGATGAGACGAGATTTATTTCACTCCTCCGCATTAGGCGTCTTCATTTTCCCATAATTTGACTCGGATAGCTTACGAAGGCACAAGAGACGGAAAGGGGATGATCGGATGCCGATTAAGGGCGGGGAAATCGGAAACAGCGAGAGAGTGCACAACAGGAAAGTGGAGACGCACACATTCGTAAGGTAAGGCAAGAAGGGAAGACGTTCTATTTCCGGATGCGCGGCTTACCAAATATACGCTACGCCACTCGCCTTTACGACGTATATAGCTTCCGCCGCGCGTCCACCCGCCCCCCCCTCTTCTTGCCACCCCCACGTTTACGTGCGCCATTTTGACGGGACCCGGTCTCGGTCTCTCACGTTCATTAAGCGGGCCCCGCCCGCCGCGGATGCGGACGCGTTTAAACAACCGTAATTGCACGTCCAACTCGTGCGGTTCTCTCCCTCTGCGTCTGCGGTAAAACCACGCCGGGTTTGTTAAACGTTTCAGCTTTCACTCGGCCTAGTCCAGTTTGAAGAATTGCAATTGCTTCACCTAGCAGACGAATTATTTCATACGTATCTCTTTTATAATGTATACGAGTATCTAAATGATTCTGCGTATGAACGAAATTATATATTAGATATTTATCAGAAACGTTCAGTAATATTATTTATTAAATATTAGAAATGTTGTTACTCGCTAAAGATACGTTATTATTAGAAATAATGATATCGTTAAGAGATATTTTTATTAAAGATATAAAGTTAATACGTTCGTGAAGAATTAAGATTTTATACCGGCGCATCAGATGTCTACATGTAAAATATGGTCTTAATTCTTATTAGTTGTTAACTTATAAAAGAGCAAAATTTTATATCGACAAGATAACTCGAAGTCAGATCTAACATAAAAATGTGTGGGGTATAAATACGAATTTTTAGAATTTCTCTTTACTCTGTTATTTTATATATTATCGCTGCAGCTTCAATCCTTCCTCTCTAAATCAACAAGTAAAATTATAATATAATTGTAAAACCTAAAATTATAACGCACGCATTTGTATGTTAGGAATGGGCGGATCAAGGAAACAGGTGTCTTCGTGAAATAATCGCCGCGCAGAAACGCGTCGTTCCCTTTTTTTTGTCAAAACCGTTTTCTTTATTTTGTAGAAAACTGCGTGATAAGTACACCAATAATCTTGCAATGTCGAAGTGTTGCCGATTTATACTGGAGGGGCAGGACGGGGAGGGCCGCCCGCGAAGGGCTTTCGGGTCTTCGTCAAGCGCCTCGAAGTCGAGATCCGGGCGACCTCCCCGCCGACCCCGTCGTGTGTTACATTGTTTGCTTTTCTTTTTTTTTCCTAGCAAGCCAGAGCAGTGAACAACGAACATGTCTTTTTCTTCTTTCCCTATGTGATAGTGTGGTACGACTCTCTATAGTGTATAAAAAGAACTCCCTTTCATATCTCTCATTCTCTCGCTCTCGCTCTCTCTTTCTCTCATTCTCTCGCTCTCTCTCTCTCTCTCTCTCTCTCGCCCCGCCATGGCGCGCTCGAACGAACGTGACTCGCATTCGAAATGTGCAATTTCGCAAGCGCGACGCGCCTCTCTCCGAGTGCGGCACGAACTCGCGCGATCTCTTCCCTTTTCTTTCTCTCTTTCCCCGCTTCTTCTCCTCGCCTCTCGCGACGAGCCGCGCGAAACTGTTTTTACTTCCTTCGAGATGAGATTTTTCTTTTTTTTTTGCATCTTGATTTTTTTTCTTCGTGTTACTCTCGGTAGAAGCGATCTACTATTTTTAACACTGTTCCTACGACATCGATTGATTACGTTGAAAAAAAGGAGTCCTGATTTCCGCTATCTCTTTCTCTCCACTTCTGTCGCTCTATCTTTCTCTCTCGCCCTTTCTCTCGCCCGCTCTCGCGCATTGCCACGGTCGAAAACAATTTTTTTGCCTGTTTGAACTTGTCGAGTGACGCGACAAGTTCTGTCTTTTATTTCTGCCACGGAACTCTGTACACGCCGGAACACTGTGCGCTGGCGTTCGAAAAGTCAGTCGAGGAAAAAATGGTTCCAAAGTGGTAATGTTGTCTCTCTCAGTGCAAAATCTAACACACACACACACATATATATGTATATATATATGTGTGTGTTAGATATATATATATATATATACAGGGTGTCCGAAAAATCGCCTACTCCACTTTGGGAGGTGATTCGGGACCCAAAAACAAGCAAAAAAGTTCATACAAACATAGGTCCGGAAATGAGCCGTTTCCGAGTTATAGCCACTTTTATGTTCAAAAATCGTAATTTAGAATCCGCTTGGCATCCCTCTTTCTTAATTATTTCTTAAATTAAAAATTTTTATTTTTAGGCGATTTTTCGGACACCCTGTATAGATATATATATATATATACACATACATACATACATACATAAACCATTTAAAGTAGACCTTAGTTTTTATATATAAAAGTATATATATGACATATACATATGTATATACGTTTTATATATAAATATTTAATTTATGTATATTATAAAGAAAAATATACTTAACTATAATGAACACTAAACTTTCGAGACAAATCTTTTAACATTCATACAGTTAAAAGACAAAACTATCCTTTTGTACGTTTTTTCCCCGACTGACTTTTATGTAAGAACTATATGGGAAAGCACATTTTCCAATATGTACAAAGTTCAGTGATTTCTGCCTTTGTCACGCTCCTCTGCAACGCACTTCTCTCTCTCTCTCTCTCTCTCTCTCTCTCTCTCTCTCTGTCTTTCTCTCTTTCTCGGATAACACTTTTGCACTGATAAGATGAGAGCTCGTGATATATGACTCACCGATTTCTTCCGTTTTTTTTTTGTGAACGTAAAACGTTTGTAAGAAAGAGTCTTATGTTACGAGCTTCCCTTATTAGCACGCAACAGTAGGAGGGCTGACTGCAGGACGCAACGTACCTACGAACAACGGCGAGACATTCCTAGGGTGATTTCATTCGTTTAATTCGACTCGCAATTTTGCACCCGTCAATGCTTCCGGAATTCTTTGATCCTCAGTGTCGTACAACACGAAACGCAATTTTTCTTCGATTAATTAAAACTCATTAGAGAACCAAGAAAACTGGGGGTGACGAAACGATTCAATTCATATGAAATTAATTGGATGCAAAGTCGCGAATCGAATTGATCAGACAGACCCATGCCAGGGGTGACTCGAGGGAAGGAAGAGATAAAGGAAAAAAAAATTAGGATCGATTGGTCGAAAGACTTATAGGGTGGATTTCGCGAGAGGGACAATGGCGAATCTCTCTCTCGACCTCCCTTCCACCGCGAGGGACTAGACATACCGATCTTATCAACAGTACAATTATAATTACAGCTTAGAAACGAAAGCTTTTAAAAAAGGGGGGACACCGCTTTTGACCCCTTGCCTTGCAACCGCTCCGCTCCGCGTCACAATTTCGCCGGAGGGAGGACGCGAGTTATTTTGGAACACCTTGGGAAATCACATTGCGCCTAAGAGAGAGAGTATCTTATCCTTTCCGCCGCTATAATTCGCCGACAAGGACAATAGTATCGGCTGTGTTATCCGAATCGGTGGAATCGGTGAAATCGGCGGCCGCGATTGTTCCCTGACCCGGACGCACGGCTCAACGTGACTAGATTAATTGGCAGCAGCCGGCTTGATCTCGCACCTTTGATTTTAACCGTGCGCGAGAGCTGCAGATCATTCGGCAGATCGATCGTCTCGCCGTTAATTCCGAAAGCCCGTCGTAATGACGAAAAATCAATTAGAAATGCGAAGCGAAAACTTTTGGCGATTAAGAACACATTAAGAAAAACAGTTTTCGAAGTCGAGGAAAAAAAAAGAATCTAATTTCATTAACTATTACTTATGACACATTTTTTCTAAATTGTTAAAAGTAAAAGACTGGCTGTATCTTCAATTTTGTTCTTTTACTGTCGAACTTGCAGCTCCAATTGACCGTTAGTCTCCGCTTCCGACACATTTCCATTATCTTATTGCTTCTTTGCTTGTATTTTGCAATGGACTTTGAAACATTACGGTTTCGATTCGCCGCGGGTCTGCTGACGCACTGCGACAATCGCGGACGGTGTCACGATCAAGCCAGCCTCGCGTTACGATGAGATTGCTGAGAATGGAATTTTATTTGCGCGAAGTGCGGCATTCGATAAGAGTTATTTACGAAATTCGCTCAGTTCGATAACACGATGATTTAAACTGTATATATTAATTAAATACTTCTATTTCTTTTCTTTCGAACGCTTAAAGCGTTTTGTTGATAATTTTGTGAGCCGAGCGGTTTGCTAAACAATTAGTTTGTATAAAAAATATGTTATTTTGGCTTTTAAATAACTTAAAATAGCAATCTCGAAGATTGAACCGTGAATTCGGATGGGCAAAAGGATATTTCATCCAGGATCGCTTTCATTACTCTCTTTTTTTTCTCTCTCTCTCTCTCTTTCTCTCTCTCTCTCTCTATCTCTCTCTCGTGTCGAAAGGCCACGATTATACTCATACATCTCGCACCTCTCATCAAATCCCAATTAACAAATTGCTAGATATATCACGATGTCTGATAGCGATAATAGTAATCGACAATAGCTTGCTAAAAATTTCACTTCGCCTAGAACTTATCGTCTAAAATATCTCGCGCTCGCGTCGTCGTGTTTTAAATTCAATCTAAGTCGACGACGTCGCAAATTTAACCAAAACTTGCACAGGACCCTTCGAATTATACAACGTTTTTTTTTCTCGAACTCCCTTCTGTGCTCCGCTCTCCTCCGCGTTTCGTCTTCTATAATACGCTCGTCACAATCTATCTGTCTCCCGAGAGTACACATATACGTACGGTTTATTTTTCCCACTGCAGAAAAAAGTGAATGCGTGCGCGAGACAACGAGATTGTGATCAACGGACGATGAAAGACGAATGGAGAAGGGCAATACAGAAGTGAGAATTCGAAAAGAAAAAAAAAGAAACATCTTTGCCAATATATTCCTCTTTGATCGCTTCGCTCCGCACACGCGCTAATTGTAATTTACGTACAATACAATTAAACCTCGTCGCCTAATATTGCATGCGCGTGAACACATCTCAAAGGTGAAACAGAAAGACGATATTTTTTTTCCCTCGACTCGCCACACAGCGACTTAATGAACATGAAACGAAACAATGTGTCGCCGTGCGGGCGTAATTGCCCGGACACTTTCACGAAGATTGAAATTTACAATTTTCCTCTTTCTCAGGAAGAATTTGTTAACGATGATTAGGACCTCGTCGTCAGGATATTACACTTTCACGCACGTCGAATGCTGAATCTTGTGTCGAGCGATTTGACGAAATCGGCGTCGCGGATACGCACGGGCGGTGATATAAATGAGAAAATTTCGTGCACTTAACAGAATTCCGAACGGATATCGTAGGGCGCCAACCAAGGCATCTCCTCGGAAACGAAGCGGAAGCTCGCGAAATTAACGCCAACAAAGAGTGCACACGAGAGATTATTCCGCTCTACGCGTGCCACCTTCCCTCCTGTCTCGCGCATTCCTCGTACGCCACGCACGATCCGTAATCACAAAGGGAAACGTATCGGTATAATTTCATTGCAATTTCTCCCTGCGTCGCGGACCCTTAAGAAATACAATAATAATTGGTGACTTCTCATGAAATAAATCGAGTGATTCGCTCTGTTTCGAAACTGAGATTCAAAGTTGACAAGGCATTTCCGTACAAGCCGACCTAGCTGATTTTATAAGTCTTGAAAATTTAATTAAACATCTATATTTTACGAGAGACAGTACTAGAAGTATTTTAAAAGTAAGAAATCCTGATAAGAATTACGTTTAATGATTTATTAAACCATGTAATCAACCATTGATGATATATAATATATCTATGTCTTTGAAGTTTAAGATTTATCATCAATTTTTGAGAATAAATTATATATAATTATATATAAATATATATGAAATGTGGTTATTTGTTAAACTACAAAACGCGTCATCAAACTCGAATCCTCGTTCGAACAGAACTCGTCCTATTTTGTCAAAACTGAGGCCTTATCTATTTGAATAATAATAAAGATAGCGTTATGTCGGACACAGGGCGAGCCATTCGGAACGCGAAAGGGATGCGCATTCTCATAGATTTGCATTGCAAATATATTCTTGTATGCACGCCGCCATTACAAACGTACTCTGTCTGCAAAACAAATGTTTATCGAACAAATAACGATCATTCGATTCTTCCTCGATGCACGAATGCACTACGGTCGATCGTTAATTAACCGGTTATATTAACGTCGATTGGATTTAACTCAATATGTTGATGAACTAAATTTTCTTTCTCTCTTTTTGTTATATTTACACTCGAATAACTTAGTAGATAGGCAATTGCTAACAACAAGAGTTAGTTTAACCAGAAATATCGATGTAACCGTGCCAAGCAATCGTATTTATATTTCCTCCCTGTGTATATTATAATATATAATTCTAATCTAAAGAGAAAGAACATATACGGTAGTTAACGCAATGCTGATTGGAGGAATTAATCTTTTCCATTCCAGCTATTTGAGTTGCAAGAAATTTCGAAACTCTTACTTTATTCTAGAAATTACGCATCAATGTAACGCGATAACAGATGACCATCCGTTCTATATAACTCTCCTTTTTAACTTTTTCAAATAAATTATCAGTACATCGATTTGCTAGTTATGATTATGATCAAACATGTAATGATCACGAACACATAATCTTTAAAATAAACAAGAGATCGACGAATTTCCCTTATAATTATATCTAATCTCTATGCCGGAAAAGATTCTCGACGTTGTTGATTGCTTCAAGTACACATAGCATTCGAGGTAGAACATAATCGACTTTGACTTTGCCAGAAGAATATACATTTGTCGGAGGTGTGTGCGTGCGCGTCCCATTATAGTTTCGTACGGCCGGCCATCTCGTGTTTTTAATGGTATGCGTGTTTGTAACGTATGTTTGATGTTTTACTTTTAAATCGGTATGTAGCATATCGTTTTTTTTTTAGTCGTAATAAGTATATTGATATTGAACTACCTAGCCTAATATGTACAGAGTCCCCGTTTTCACTCTTGGCACTACATTATCCCCCTACACAACTTCTCACACGCATACACAAACACGCGCGAGCGCGAGCGCGCGCGGGTCCCGGCTCTTTCTCTGTCTTTTTTATTTTTTCTTCCTTTTTTTCCTCTCGACCTTGCAATTAGCCGCGCCTCTTGCGCGTCTTTCGTTCTACTCGTTCCACACACACGCGCGCTTGCATTTACTCGTACGCACGCCTGGTCTCGCACTCACGCAACCGAACGAATTCGCTCATACTCAACTCGTGTCCCGTTCGTCCGTTTTTTTTCTTCTCTCCTTTTTCCTCCACAACCACCATCGCGTGAAACCACACTTGCCCCGTCCGGCCGTCGCGCAGCAGCCGCCCGTCGCGAATAAAATGTTATATCGACAATAAATAATTTACTAAGTCTTCGTCGCGATGAACAAACTTCCGCGATGTCCGACGATCAGAGCCTCCGATCGAGAGCTGGAAGAGGGTGACCGGCGGGAATCCGCTTCGTCGCCGAATCGGTGTCGCGCGAGTCGCGAACCTCGCACCCCGTTTCTCCTCGAAGTGAAGCTTCTCGCCGTCTAATTCCCGGACAGGGAGAGCCCCTCGTTCCAGGGTAGGCCATCGCCGCTTTGCGTCGCGCGTTGGTAACGCCGTTTTCCACGCGCCGGGCTTTCGACCCGTCCATTTCTGCGCTGCTTCCCATCCTCTTCACGCCCGACGCCGTAATCCTCATGCCACCGCTTTTGAAATAATCTGAGATCTAGGCTAGACACTGGCCGCGTGTGGAATTGCACAATGAGACGCGTCAATAACGGCGGCGGCGACGGCGCATCGATTCTCCCGGTCGAAGGATAAAACAAAAAGAGGACAGGCGCGAACCAACGCACGACGATTGAGCGCAGTCTTTGATGACTGATTTTAACTTTTTCAGTCACTACCAGGAGCCGGCTTCTTTACACTTCCGCCGGCCCTCCTTTAGGCCACGAACGGACGACCCTTTCTCTCTCTCTTTCTCTCTCTCTCTTTCTTTCATTATAGAAGAACACCAGAAGAACGATCCAACGAGGATACCACCAGCCGGGACGATATTACATTTTCTCGCGCGTATGCGATACACGTTGTTGAACACGATGGAACACGACCGATGGAATTTATCCTATGTTGAAGCTTCTCCCGTGAGTCAGTCTTGAAGGGCATCGTCGTTGTCGTTGCAGTCGCGCAGAACGATCTTGAGAACCGTCGTTCGTTTTCGAAGTCGGACGATGCAGCTGCGACAATGACGACAACGGCGTCAAGGAAGGAGGACGCCGCGGATCAAACCTTCTGATGGAATTGCTGCTGCTGCTGGGGTTGATGTTGCTGTTGTTGCTGTTGCTGTTGCTGCTGCTGTTGCTGCTGCTGCTGCTCTTGCCGGCTTTCGTCGGTTTCGCAGGGCACCACGGTGATGTTGGACAGATTGCTACTGCTCAGATTACTGCTCACGTTACTACTGGACTCGGAATAACTAGAAAAGGGCGGTTTGTTGACCGGCATCGACGTCGACGATGGCGTCGTATGGCTCGGGAACATCTTGAACATCGAGCGCGCGGTGTTCAACAACAAGTTGCTGCTGCTGGGGCTCTGACTCCGCGTCACCCGATCGCCGGGCATGTCGAGCAGCCCCGGGTGAAGGTGCTGGCTGCTACTTGGCGTCCGATAAGGCGGCGGACTCTCGCTATCGAACACCGTGCGATTCGGCGGCGCCCGCACGCACTTCTGATAAATCTCGCTCTCCTGGAAATAAGAACGTTCGTTATAATCGAGCGTTTAAAAAAGGACAATAAACGGTACAATATCCGCGTGGCTCTTTGAAATTCATGATAATTGAACTTTGATATCGTGATGATTCGGCAATGTCTACGTCGATAATTTTATATCGGATGCATGAATGCAAATTTCTTGGAAGCTATATTTGAACACGAATAACGTTTGAACAAATAAAAATGATATTTTTTGTGGGGCAAACAGAAAATGCACAGGATTTTCTTGTGAAGAGGATGACGTAAAAGTAAAAATTCAAGATAAAATTGTAATCATTAAAGGATTCGAAGTAAAAAAAATATAACGCGCTTTTAATAACTATTTTATAATACGAAATATATGATAAAAAATTAATAGTCATAGATTTTTAATTTATAAACAATAAAATGTTCGAGCGCCTCGTTTAAGTTTCATCAAATTGTAATACATTCATTCATAAAGAATTAATTTATGGTAAGAGTATCAAGAAGTTGTTAATTTTTTTATTTTTGACATCAAGATCCCTGGCACAGATGTGCCGCCGATTTTTTTAATGTTTATAAATTAATTTTTAAATTTATAATTTAAAGTTAGGTCATCAATCCCACTTTGGGATTTTAAGTAACTAAACTATTTTTTTACTTTTTTCTGTGTGTTTTATGTATCTTTAGATTATATAATTTCTAAAATGTAAATCTGTATTGCAGTTATGATGATTGCGGTAACCTCAAGCAGTCGACTGTGCTTCAAGCAAAGTTTGAAGTTTAATATTCTTGCTTGCGTAACGATGACGAGGCATAACGAGTACTTGAACCTGAGAATTCGCGGAGGGACAGGAAGCGAATAAATAAATATGTTTTTCGGTCATTCTCCCGGCCGTGAGGCAACAGACAGCGAAGACATTGTGTCAACATATTGTAAATATATAATTTTAACAGCTTTACACTTGTGACAA
This sequence comes from Temnothorax curvispinosus, assembly GCF_003070985.1. Taxonomy (NCBI): domain Eukaryota; kingdom Metazoa; phylum Arthropoda; class Insecta; order Hymenoptera; family Formicidae; genus Temnothorax; species Temnothorax curvispinosus. Next base: position 340,422 of record NW_020212150.1, on the reverse strand, counting down.
AGACAAGGATCTGACAATGTTCACCTGGTTAAAAATTACGCTTAGAAATTACGCCGGCTTAGAAAATAGCATGCCGTGTTTTTAAGAATAAAGATACTGAAATTCTGTATAACTTCGAGCGATATTCTGCAGCGCTAGACAGTCGTAAACAGAAAAACTAAAAAAAAAAAAAACAAAGAAAAATTCGTTCAAATTCGTTCGAATCGTCGAGCCCATCAAGTCGTTCAATTTCATTCGATATCTCGCGGGTTTTGCCACAACTTTCCGCGCGTCGCCCTCACCTGTTCCGGGTTACGGAGGTGAAGATCCGGGTGCGCCCCGTACGGATGCTCCTCCCCGTCCGGGAGCTCGAGCCGCGGCGGCAGGTTGAGGGCGAGATCATGCCGGACGCTCTCCGCGCGGATCGCGCGATCCCTCGCCGCGGCGATCATCACCGCCTGCATATCTCGACGCCTCCTGGCCTCGTCGCCATCGCCACCGCCGCCGCCACCGACTCCACCGCCGACCGCACCGGCGGTCGGGTCATCTTCCGCCGATGCACCGCGTCCGCTGCTGCCGACCTCCATTCCTTGGCTCACCGACAGCATCTGCAAAATCGACGATCGTGTTTACGCCTTCGGAAAAGGCACAGGATGGCGCGATGCATTATCACGCGAAAACATTGCGAAATTTCCGGTTGTTTAATCTGCGCGAAACGCGACGATATTATTATTTTCGTTCTACAAGTAGAAATTACTGAGGGATCGGCAGGATGTGAACCGGTCAGACAAATAAAATCGAGAGCTTTTATTTGTGTATTTAATTAATGAAAGAAATGATTGATTACAAAAGAGGTATTATACGTAAAAATAACTCGCGAACGTGCACGACGTCTACAACCATTACCTTCCATTTTCATCGCGGATTGTCTTCCTCACTGTAGCGCGTCTAATTGAAAATAATTACTCGACTCGATCGCGACTTTTCGCCCGTTCGAACTTTGATCGACGCGGTCCGCCTATACTGTTAAATTCGTAGTGTCAAATTATACTCAATTTGAGTTATTTTTAACCATAAGAATAGGTCGCCACTGCTCAATATGGCGTTAACTTAAATAAACCAATGTTAAAATAACACTGTTTTGTGTTTAAATAAATTTCGACACGCATGATATAGTTAAAAATAACAAAATGTTATTTAACTCAAGGTATTGGTTTAAATTTCATCCTGTAATATTTAACAGTGTACTAAATAACACGAACATGTATCTAAAGTAATAATATGATTAACGGAAAACGCATTCTTACATTATTATGTTCGATAATAAAAAGCATCACGGTGGCTGAATGTTATATTACTTTCACAAATCATTTGATGATGATGCGCGATTTAACAAATCGCGAGTTGCCTCTATCGTGGATTCTTTTCTTGTCAGCCTTTGCCGAAAGCGCAAAAGGCAAGGAATGGTTCTTACTGCGATGTCGCGTCTCATGCTCGCGACTATTTCACTACGAATGTTTGAGATCAAAGATAAAGGAAGAAAACTCTAAATTCTGTTTAATTCCGGCGGAAGATATTCGTGCAAAAATACGAAAATTCCTGCTCGTCGTGCCGTAATAAAGTAATACATATGGTGACTGCTATTATCCGGCGCCGAGGAAAGGGTCGCGATCGTGAGCCCTCGACTATATGGTCGTGAATAAATTAGTGCAGAAAATGAAATTGCTCGACCATTCGATCAGGAGAGCGGCCGTTGTACGTGGATGTAGATATTAGTGCTGTGCCGTTGCACTCGGTTCACGTAAATAATTGCATATAAATCATATCATTATATCCGCAGGATTAATTTCACTGTGATGTTGATTATTCATACAATCGAACGTATATTCAAAATACTTTGATTCGTGATCATCGCCGTCGTGAAACGCGCATTGCTTTAAAAACTAAAAAATGATCATTGCGCGCATAAATGATAAACACGTACATTTTATGGGAAAATTTAAAAAGAGATAAAGCTATTTTTCATTTGCAAAATTGATTTCAAATTACAATGTATTGAATGTATGAATAAATCAGTCTTGAACCGAGCGCTATAAAGTTCATAACGCAAACGTCGCAAACATTCTCACAAATTCAAGAATTATGCAAGTGACTTCGACAATAGGCCTGTTCGTTTTTGCGCCACTTCTGAACTAGTGTATATAATAAGTTAGAGTGAAAGAAAATATATTTGTTTCATTCTAACTTATTGCACTAGTTCAGAAGTGCAGCGAAAACGAACAATATTCTACTAGATTTCTCTGAAAGTTATTTAGAATTAACTAAGATTTAAACTAATCATCTATCTTTTTCTCGATTCTAAATTCTGCGATAGAATTTCAGACTCTGTCTAATTCCGATAATTGTGTTTCAGTTTCAGTCAAACACCTCGATTAGCCGAACTCGACCGTTTTCTCTTACTTCCAACGACTTCGCCCGTTCCCTTCGCGGATTCGGTTTAAAACATCTGCTCAGGGCACGCATGCACGCGCGCGTACATATACGAGAAACGCTCGTAAGAGGCGGGTCGAAAAACGTCACGTCGTGACAGTTGGCGGTATCACAGGATGCCGTGGTTCGTGCACACACCTCGAAAAGTAAAACGGAGAAGGTCGTACGAGCTTCAAGTGCCGACGAGCCATGGCGAAAGAACGAGGTCGCGTGCAAACGTGCACTCGCGACTCGCGCGCTTTCCTTTTCGTTCCGCGTTGCGTCTTTGGTTCGCACGTTCGTCCAATTAGTCGTAGTTCGAAATAGATCGATCGTGTGTGACTGTGACGACCGTGAAAGCCGCCGTCCGCGTCGCCGCCGCGCGTGTCCGAAAATATATCTCGCGATGTTTATCGTCAAATTTATAGATATTTCGATACCCATTAAAATACTGATATATATATCTCTGTATATTTTGGTATCATACATTATGTATCTTTTTTTTTTTTGTGAAACAGAAACATAAATATATTTCTGAACACGCTGCGCTATGTTTTAATTAAAAGAATAGTTTTGCGATAAATTTAATATGGTTCTCAAAAACAAGCTCTACATTGTATCGATTATCAAGTTTAATTTGATGGATCAAACATTGGCAGAAATAATTTCCAAAAGTCTTGATTATAATGATATTTATAATTATATATCGTATAATAATAAAAAGACGCGGAGAATTAAAAAAGATTCTTTATTCCATTAATTTTGCTTCCAAACGTATAATAAAGATCCTCGGCCGCGCGCGGCTCTGAAGTGGAGAACGTTTCTTAATGATATGATCTTACGACTAGACTTGATCGTGATTTAACGAGCAAGAGCCGACGCCGAAGTCTTTCTCTTTCGCGAACATTCGCTGGCACGTGCGCGTGTTAACGACTGATGAGTCGGTCGGTCGGTCGCGTTAAAGCTTTAAAGGGGTTTTCAGCACCCCTCCGCTCGCGTTCTCGCGCTCGTCCGAGGCCGTCGAAAGGGAAAGCGGAAGAGGGATGCGGCGGCGACGGCGGCTGTTGCTGCGACGACAACAGAGCGAGGGTGTGCGACTGTGCGGAGACAGCAACGACAGGAGCGACTGACACACAGAGGGATGAATGTTCGCGCCGCTCGCGTACCATTCGTATCGATCGACTTGCAGCATAACATCACGCTCGCTCGTTACCAATGTAATGCAGATGCGCGGGGAGAACCCTTCGATCAGAGATACGCGGATATTTTCAGAATCTCTCCATCGTATCAAGCGCTCTCGTGTTCCGATAACGTTATCGCGCGCGATACATGTTTTGTGATTATTGTCTTTCATCCGCAAATTATAAAATTGATTATGATAATTCTGTATATACCATATCTATATTTTTACTGCCTTTCCGATATAATTTTAACCTTCCTGAACTCACCCTATGTTTCATGACATATAGACTCGCACCACGGTGTATGTAAGACCACGATTTTTATATAATAAAAATATATCATATTAAGTTTGTTTTTCGCATAAACTTTCATTTTTTGTTAAAGTTGAGGTCTCCTAAAAAAATTGAAAAAATAGTAAATAAAATTCAATCTTTATTTCTGATAATATGTTTTGAAGTTATATGGTTTTCGGAAAAAAACATCGGTTTTGCAATGTGTTTCGTCGGTCTAAGAGATTGTGGGTGAGTTCAGAAAGGTTAAATCATTTTTTTAGAGCTTTTATCTAATGTGTCTCGCATTAATAAATTTTTGTGAATTTATGTACTTCGTTTATACAACGCTTAATCTTTGTTTATTTATAAAATACTAAATATCATGTTGCTATCGCTTATAATACTATCTACAAAATAATCCATAACAAATGACTAGGTATAACGTTATCTTTTAATTATTATTTTCTAAACGAGAAGTTCGTAAAGAGTATAAACTTCTTTATTATTTCTACAAACAAAAAAGTCCTCTTGACAAAATTAAAAGGGATTTTGGCGTAACACTTTTGCAGAAAAACGGTATAATAATAATCCAAAGAGAAAATCGTTCGAGCGAGTTTATCTCAAAACGTGCGAGAACCAATGTCACTCTTCGAGTAAAAGGATCTATATATGCCGAGTATAAGAATATGCTATATTTGGTGCATATATTTTCTTCTATCTCTTTTCAAGACAGAGATGAAAGATTCTGGTTCAAAAGTGACACGAATATTTGATGAATCATTTGATTCGAGTTATATCGCATATTATATTGTGTCGCAGTTATCACGATGTAACACGACTCATTCAAATCTGAATATAATTATTAGCGTTCAGAATATTAATTTTGATACGTAGTTTTAATTGGATCTGTGGTGAATATAATTGCAAAAGTAAAGCAATTCTCGTATACCTATCAAGAGAGAGATTCTGTATTCATATAGAAACAGATCCTAAAAAGATCAGACTTTCCTCTGAGTAAATAAACCCAAATGTCCTGAAAAAACTAAATAGAAATTGCTTTTATTTCTCGCACATTTATATTCTTTCGTTTATTCTTAGATAACATTGCATTTCACGTTTTCATACTGTATTACGTAACGATTAAATTTTTCGCGGGATGAGAAGCTGAGCTGAGCGAGTGAAGCGGACAACCCGGATACGCGAGGACGAACGAGAGGAGATGAAAGAGTGACGAGACGAGCGTGAGGTCGTTCGGTCGATCGATCGGAGATAGAGTTAACCGGCAAGCGACGAAGGGACGAAGTTTGCTCGGGCTGATGCTGGTGCTCGAAACACCATAGCGGCCTCGCAAAAGCCCGCGGAGCGGACGGCGATGTTGTAACGGACTTTATGACTCCCCGAGCCACCTCGGTGGACCATAAAACCGCTAGTCGCTGTCGCAGTTGCACAGCTCGCTCGATACCGCTGCGCGCTCGGCTCGGCTCGAAACGTGACACTGCCACCGTCATCGTCGTCGTCCTCGTTCTCTTCGTTGTTGGCTCGATTGAAATTGCAGTTTCAGAAAAGGGTAAACTTCGCCGCATCGATCGCTCGCGCGCGCTCGCGGGTATTATACGCCCCGAGAAACTTACACCTCTCTCCCAGGCTACCTTCTCCCGGGACGTCAAAGTCACCCGGCGACGACAAAGCGGTATTTCGAGGAGCTTCGTGGATATAACTTCGCCGAACCCGAACACACGCTCGATTCCGCAACGCAGCAGTTACGCGATCGACGAACCGCCGCGTGTCGTCGTTTATTTTCGCCGTCGAGATAACGAGGACGATAATCGTGAATACCGAAATCGAAAGCGAACATGTATCTCACGAGTAATTACGGTTGATTGGCTGATAATTAGAAACAATTGACTTTTATTTCGGTGACTAACGGATTTCATAGGTACTGTGATGATTAATTTAAGAAAAAAAAAAAAAAAGAAATATTCGCGCTATAAAGGATGAAATTGAAATCAATACCTTAAGTTAAATAACATTTTGTTATTTTTAATAATTTTAATTACTATATATATATATATATATATACATATGTGTGTGTGTGTGTTAAAATTTATTATTTTAACTCCATTGCTTTACTTAAATTAACGACACATTGAGTAGTAGCAGTGGCGACCTATAGGAATGGTTAAAAGTGACTCAAATTGAGTATAACTTGACACTGCAAATTTAAACAGTGCATCTCCGAAAAGAAGAGAAGTTAAGTAATTTTTGTAAGACTTTTTAGACTTTCAGGAAAAGAAAATGTTTGTGAAAAATAAATACGAGAATTATGCACGGAGCTTTTTTATCCTTTTCTTTCGCAAGTTTTTGTCATAGATGTTTTCTACCGTCAACCTGCCAAAAATAATTATTCCCAGAAGGTATTTGCTAAGAAAAAGCATAATATTTGCGATGCTAACTACACCAGTCCGGATCAGTGTCGCGCTTCGAAGCTCATGCCGACAAACAACGATTAAAATATACGTCAAGCCAATCGCGCGTCGCCGATAAAGCGCGTATAATTTTTGACGTCGCCGTGCGCGTCTTTTAGATTACGCAATCTCTTCGTCGTCGTCTTAATCTTGGGTCTGTTGCAAATATTGTGTTCAGGCTAAGTGCATATGCACGCCATCATCTTCCGATACAGTGGGCAAAAATGCGATACAAGATTTATTTAACTGCAAAATCATAATAATGCAAGTATCTTAATATGCAAATATCTTAAAATGTCGCGGGGGAGAGATATATCTTCTTCCATTCCTACGTTCCATTCACCCGTCAGAAAAGAGATTAACCGAAATTCGCGTTGAGATGTGTCATCACCGTTCACCGCGATCTCTTTTTCCGAATATCGGGAGCTAAAATTGAGGCGCTGTGTCGCGTCACGTTCGTGTGCACGAGAAAAGAGGGCTTTCCTTTCGACAGCTTGGCGTTATATCGCAATCAATTCGCGCGTCGCGCAGACATCTCTTTTACGATTCTGGCCGGCGATACTGATCCGACGATAACAAGCTGGGACGTCGCTCGTAAGTCTTCTTACTACCTGCCTGCTTCTGTCACGATCGCGTCGTACAAATCAGATTCGGCGTGATTACATTTGTTCCTGTTTACCCAACATCGTTCGTGAGACTCGCGCATTTCAAATTATCAAACGACTATTCGCTTATATTATTTAACCGCCATTTACAGAAGAATAAATTGAAAAGAATTTTTCTAGCAGGAGAATCTGCAATACCTCGCATTCAAATTCTATATTAGATGAGTACAAATTAGAGATATTGTTGAAATAATTTATTTATTTTTAAAATGTTAATCCCGTTAACATTTTATTGCGTACTTTGATAAAGCAACAAATAAAAATTTCGGATTGTCAAATTGTATACGTGATTTAATCGACGCGCTTGAAAAATTGCAATGTCTTAAGAATCGCTGCCTCGCAAATGCTTTCCAACGTCCTCGTTGTCGTTTTCGTCTTCTTCGTTGTCGTCGTCGTCGTCGTCGTTTGGTAAAACGTATCGATCGAGGAGAACGTGCCACCCTACATGAGGGCAATGCACCGGGGATACATCATGCACTCGCTGTAAAGCGCTGCGACTATACTTTCGCAGCACCTGCTAACACCTTCGCGCATAAAGGTCGTTCTAAAAAAAGAAATCCTTCCAGCGCGCGAAACGTCGGTTTCCGAACGTCGTAACGAGAAAATGTATTTCGCGTGAAACTTGCAAAAGATTAATTTTACAAAATGCTTGACATTTATATAATGCCTGCATGCGTTAAATAATATTCACCTGCGTGAATATTTGAATATATTTGTATTTATAACATGTATTGTATATTTTTATACATTTATGAAAATTGTCAACTATCGGTTTTACTTCGCGTATTTTATTTCTATGCCGTGATTCAATTTTATAACTTCCTAAGGTAACAAATTCTATATCTCAATATCGCCCTAAGGATTGAATATTTTACATTTCATTAGTTAACTATTAGCCCTTAATACTTGATCATATAATCGGAAAAAGATTCAAAGTATATTAATCTTTCCTGTGACACGTTGAGTGTCTGTTCTTTATTAAAATTACTAAATTCGTGGCATTCGTGGCTGAAGGATTAGATTAGATCTCCGCGATATGTCGACCGTTAGAGGCGCGGCTTTAATCTGTCGCGCGGCGCGGCGGTAGTACTTACTTTGTCCACGACGCGAATATAATCCTACTGTCAATTATTGTTATCGCTCAAGGTCACGAGACAGATCGGTTCCGCCGTCGCGCCGCGTCGATCTCATTTCGCGACCACGAACATGTTCGCAAATTTTCTATACGAATTGCTCGATTTTCGCAAGAAATTCATGCTCACGTTAACCCGCCTTTTCTACCGAAAAAGATTGACACAATTATGAACAAATTGTACGATTTTAGTATAATTGTAATGCAACTGTATGTAAATAATAAATATATACATAATTCTAGTAATTATATACAATATAGGGATTAAAAGAGTGGAGCAACTTCTGCTCGACTAAAACTTGAGTAATGAATCCCTTTATAATTCATAAATTACGATATACGTCACGTGATGAATTAGAGAGCGAAGAAATATCGTGATTTTCATTAAGAGTCGTCGCATGTGCGTCCTCGTGTTTCACGTACTCATATTTTCAGTTGAATCGCGAGCAAAAATTCTCGCGACATTTTATCGATGAAGAACAGCTCAACGAATCGTACGATCGTAAATAACTTTCGCTAACGACACTCGTAGCCCGTATATGTTTCCTAAATTTAACTGTTACAAGAGAGAGATGCGTATATATTTTATTAGATGTATTCTTGGAATTTATTATGAAGTCTGATTGGACGGCTTTTGGGGTCATCTCGTCTGGAAAGTTTTTATATAGAAAGAGTTAAACGCGCTATCGATTTTTTTTGCAGCAGTCTAAAGGTCGATGATCAATGACTGATTTGTTAAATAAAATAATTTTTTTTTTCCATTATAATGCTGCACCTTATTTTTGTAGAAAATTGTAACGTAATTGTCCGAATGTCTCTATTCTTTAGAGTAATATTATTTGACGTACTGTTTTTAGAAACTTGGAAAAAAATAATGTTAAAATTTAGATTAAGGTGATTGAGCCATCAGAGCATGTTAAAGAAAAAAATCCGAGTTAAATATATGTTATAAAAAAAACCTAAATACGCTTAAATTTGCAATTTTGAGAAGATCTGACGTCTAGTTTTTGAGATATTAAATCTCAAAGTTGGCATTTTTAACATAGGTTTTATGGGAAATTGTACCGAAAACATACATTTTTCGAGAATTTCACTCACTGTCTGTAAAGAAACAACTTCAAAAAACTGAAAATAACATTATTTGATTCTTCTAGCACTTGTTAAGTATAAGACAAAACGATATTGACGTGTAATAAGGCCAAAAATTCAATCAAAAGTTGATGAATCGTCGCGTTTCTTGTCGGTCTTTCAGCTGTACGCGACGTGAATATGTAGCAACAACGCCGCGCCGTGTAGTGTTTTCTTTTCACAGCACTATTCTTTTGCAAGCAAATCTCCCGTTATCGAAATTGTTTGTTACCTTCCATTATTTTTTAACATAAACACAATACATAACCTCACTCAAACACATGGCAATACATAACCTCACTCAAACACATGGCATGATAGCTGCCTACATCGAAGAGATGCAATGTCGCGACATTTCTCTTGTACGAATGTCAACTGAAGTCAAATCTTGAACTGTTTACATTTATCAGTAGATAAATTGATACGTAATCGAATAAAAAGTTACATTATAAAACCAGTAATTATACAAGTGTCTAGAATATATCCATAAAAATGGTTTTTCTTAAAATAAAATTTAGCTCTTATATTGACTCACATGGTACATGGCCCAATCACCTTAATAAGAAAATAAAATTTACGTAATAATTTTTTTCAAATTCTTCAGAAAATGAATTGTATATTATTGTTACATAATGCTTTCAATTTTACAAACTTGCTTCTTAATTTTAACATAGAGGAGATCACTCTCTCTTTTACAAAACATCGCAATGCACTCTTTTTGTGTCTTGAATCAAAAAGCGATTCCAATAATATGATATTGAATGGCACAAAAATAAGGATTTAACATTCTTTTTGCGTTTTTTATTAGTTATTACGTAATCTAAGACCTATTGTTAGAATAGAATGTGTTTTGCGACTTTGCCTCGGTTTCAAGTAACAGAATCGATTCCTCATTCGATTCGCGCAAACGAAGCGTATAAAAGAAACAACGCAAATAGTATCCTCGCGGCGTGTTCTGAGCAAGGCAGATGTAGGAAGATGTAGGAAATACGAGCGAACAAAGTTAGAATCGCAACGTCTCTCTGTTCGCGATCTGCAAATAAAAACGGCTACTCGCATGAATGTGAACACGCGGGAAGGGGATTGGAGAATGGGGCGCGGAGAGAGATGTGAGGGGAACGCCAGCGATAAGGGGCCGGATTGTTTCGACTGCTTCGGAATAAGTGCACTTCTCGGATCGAGAAAAATCTCCGAGACAAAAAAGTCATGCCTCCGATACGGAGTGACGGCAAAACCAATGTCGAGCGAAGTCTAATGAGCTACAAGAACTTTTAATACCATGACTCCATACAGGAAACGTATTCACATAAATGTAAAAAAATCATGAATTTAACAGTCCAAAGAATGCAAGAAGGAAATAACATAGTTTTTTTTGTTTTTTGACGTCACACATTATTGAAATCGCTTCTTGATTGAACACAGAAAGAACAGATTGTGATTTTTATAGAAGGAAAAAATAATCTCTCTTCTATATCAAAAAGTTGAATTAAGAAGCAAATTTCTAAAACGAGAGCTCTATATCGCTTTATATCGAATAGTATTAGAATTTATAAAATCAATTCCTGGTAGAAACAAAGGAATTACAGTAAATTTTTACACTGGGAAAATGTGAAGTTGAATCTGTATGTTTTGCATTAAATCGCTAGAATTCTTTTTACATCAGAGAGACTTTAGAACTCTTTGGCGAATAGCCAGAAGTTTATCGTTGTGTCGAAATTCTGAAAATGCGACGTTGACATCATAGAGGGGGAAGAACCCTTTTCCTTGCCCAATTAGTCCCATGGGGTAGCAATACCGTTAGGGTAACTCCGCCTATTCTGAATGCAGAAAATGTCGACTAAAACAAAGTCTTATAATGCGTTCTCTCTTTAGCCGCCGTAAATCTGATAAAACAAAACTGCTGTGTGTTGTTCATTAAAGTTTTAAAACAATTCGATCTATATAAAAATCTATAGCTTATCACCGTATATACACCATAGAAATCGCTTAAAATTACTGAAATAATAATTTAACAATAACAACTTCCATAAATTATTCCTGCTACTTAATATATCTCTAGGCCTTTATATATTTTTCATTCTAGTTTATCCCTGGAACATTTTCCTTTTCAACGCGAACGTTTCGCCAGCGATCGACGAGGCGTATTTTATACAATACTTTGCCTTCGATAGAGTGACTGTAAATCAAGCCGCTTGACGTTCTGCATTGCGAGCGAGCATAATAAAGCCCGGTACATTGCGCCGAGAGCTCGCGTTTGACCTCGCAAAGAGCGTTCGATCGTGGGAAAATTATCTGCAGTCGCGCAACGATTTTCAATGTTTTAAACAATGAACTATTCAAATTGTGCGCTTTTATAGACGCGTTTCATCATTCTCCATCCATTGATCGGCACCAGCAAGCAGTTTCTTATAATATACCTATGATCAATTTCCCTGATTTCAATTCGGAATATCTGCGAGAGGTTTGTCTAATGCAATCCCTAGCCGAACGACGTGCGTAAAAAAAATTTCATAATTCCTCTATACCTGTCTACAAAATTAAAAATTATTTTATTTTGGATATCAATTACTGTTGTGCATTATATTATTAAAAAACAGCGTTGAGTTATACATATCATAAGGTATTTAGATATTTTACGTCCGGGATATGAATATGCAGGGATTTCTCGTGCAGAACTTGACGATTCTAACGGTTTCGTTTGCGGTACGTTGCGACTGTGCCAAATGATACGCGAAGAGAAACAATCTTACACGCATGCATCGGATCTTCAAATAAATTTCCCAATTTGCATGACGCCAGTCCGTAGTCCGTGGCTCTGACATTGCCATATTTATGAAGTGACTAACTCCCGTTACGTTTGCATTACGGGAAGTTGCACGCAAGTTATGTCGCGCACATTCGTTACGCGATCACTCTGTCATCTATTACTTATTCGTGCAGTTTTCGTTCACGTCAGTGCGACTTCGAACACAGAACGTCAATGGCAAGAGGAAGTAATTAAATAGAGATAACAAATTAATATTGAATCGGCCTCTTTTGTTCGTAATTCAACTATTTCGTAGAGAAGATAAATCGTATATAGTTGTGCTTATTGCAATTCGAAAGAATTCTTTTAAGAGTATATATATATTAAGCCGGTACGTAGAAAAAGAGTAATATCAATAAATTAGTATCATTAAAGAAAATAATTTAGTACATAATGAGATTATATGGATTATACATAAAATATATATTTTCTGTAATATAAGAATATAAAAGGTCGGTCACAAGTTGTGTGAGATAAGAAATAAAACAATTAACAATTAGCTATGCAGTCCCGTGAATGATTCACATTGGTCTGACGTCTGACGTATACTGCAGTGTATACTGCAGGATATGCACGCGACTAAAAGGTCTTAAAGAATAATGAGAGGCAGCCAGGATGAGTAATGTTTCAGAATTTCGAGAATTCATCTCAGAAATCGTCAAATGACGATAGCGTGTCGCGCGTAGTCCTAAAGCCGGTTCTACAATACGTCGCAAACGATGGCAACTGCTAGTTGAAAAGTGTTATTTCTGATTGCCGCGTGCCAGTTACTGTCGCCAAAAAAGTAAAAAGTTTGTCAACTCTCTTTTGACAACCGCAATTGAGAAGCGCAACGTGGAAATAAGAAATAACACTTTTCAACTAGCCGTTGCCGTCGTTTGCAACGTATTATAGAACCGGCTTAAAGCATCGGAAACACTAACGTCGCGTCGCATCCCGTTCCTATCGCGTCCCTGTCGCACCGACGAATGTCGCGTGTATAATTGACGACGTGTGCGCGCCTATAGGGGATTAATTACGCGTGTCCGGAGGTCAATAGGCTGAAACGAGAGAAGCAGAAAAGCGCAAGAACGTGACGCAATCCGTGCGCTTGCGTAGGTAGGAATAGAAGTGCGCGCGTGCAACACGCACCGGCACGTTATACTACGTACGCACACTTGCGCAATAGAGATAAGCATTAACGAGGCCCGGATAATAGCGTCGGCGACCCGTCTAGACGCGACCGTTGCGACATGTCCTTTAAAACGTTTTACGGCGCCGCACCGTGCTTTTTAGATCGCGATAAACGGCCTCCAACGCGCTTTCGATGCGGAAGTCGCGGCTGATGTTGAGAACCGTTTACAGTATATTATTCCTATAAATTATTAACCTCGATATTTAGCGGTCAGCATATTAACTGCTCGACGTTAAAAGGCCGTTTCATATAATCGATTCGCGAAAATAAAAAGAATAGTTATTTGTGCTAACAAGTGCTGTAAGATGGAAATTATAGACGTGCGGAGTGGACGCACGAGCCGGAGGCAAGTGCGATCACCCGCACGTCCAATTTTCAACTTAACACACGTGTTACACACCCTATTTTATATTACAAGTGCGTGGAAAGTGGCCCATTGCGCGCGTGTCACGCACATGTAATATAAAAGATTTTTTTACTTCTTGTTAGAAGTGGAAAATCTTTTCTCTCGTTTTTAGCATACTAATACATACGCACTAAACATAAGCAAAGCTTTTAGCATACTAATGAATGTCCTTCCCTAATTTCATTAAACTTCGCACATCTTCGTATGTCGAGTCTTCAAGAAAAAGAAATATATCGCGCGAAATTACCGGACATAAGAAGACTTCCCTTCGTTTCTTTCGACAAGAGTTCACCGCAGGTCCATTCTAACACGGTTCGCTAAATTAGAAAATGAACGGGTGAAGAATCGCGCGAGGTCGCGACGCACGAGTCACTCCGCTGTTTTCTTTCTCGCGCGGTCGTTTATCGTAGAATAATTCAAAACACGGGTATATGTAACCGCTTCCTATACTTTTCCGCTTCCACTTTTCGCCGTATAGTTACACCATCGCCCGGTGAAGCGTCGCTTTACGGCCGAGAAAATTATCCCGTCGTTACGCTTTATGCCGTCGGGCGTAATAGAGACGAAGGCGGCCGCCGCCGCGCCGCCGCGCGCACGGAAGCGCGTGTACTCTTTCTATGCAGCCTTATGGACGGGTTACGCACACGGAGGCGCGAATATATTCATTCTAAGCTTAGAATATATCTTTTTTCACGCAACGCGCCGCCTATACTGCACCGCCTCGAATCGTTGATGTGTGAGGAGCAGAGCCCTCCCCTCTCCCCCCCCCCCCCCCGATTACAATTTGCGGATACGCGCGAGATATTCCGCACATTAGCGTTTTTACGCAAGAGCTACATCAGCTAGCGCGATGTTTTACTCTATACAGACGGAATTTTGCAAAAGCGTGCATTTTTGCGCAAATTTTTGCAATGTAAAAATCCTCTGACGTCAATTATCGGTGAATCGAAGGAATCTTGAAATTTATTAATAACGGGCAAATATAAAATTAAATTAGCAATGTTATTCTGAAAATACTGCCCGACCAAATGCAATTAAAAGTAATAATAAACTTCGGGATTCTCCAATAAAGCCTTCTAAAGAAACTTAATTCGAGAAAATCAAATCTGATTTTTTAATTTACGATTCAAGAGATATCGATGCTAGTAAATCAGCGTTTTCTTTGCAGTTTAAATTCCACTTATATTCAATTAGAAGAATTTGTATCTGGCACGTGTGTACAACCAGGATGTCTTCAAGATCTTCGTTGAAACTTAACATCCTGGTGACGTGAGTGAAAGAGTATTACATTAATCCCAAAAAATCAAACAGCTCGTAATGTCAAAGTGTTTGTTCCCTACGACGAGTTTCTCATGACGTCGTGACGGTCTTTTTCTCTTTCGCCATCGACGAGAGATCCTTGAGAGATACATGCATGCACAAACCTTTCGTCGTCGGGGCAGCGCGACTGCCGTAAAACGTCATGATTATTTGCGACATTCGTTAAACGAGTACCTTCACTCTTGGCAGAGTGAACGGTAACGCGGACTAGACGCTTGTTTCATGCAATACTGGTCTCACGGCCTCGAAAATGCATGAGAATCTCTTGATCTATTTTACAAAGTCTATTTTGTAATGGATTCTTAATTGCTTAATTTACATTTATTAAAGTTACGTTTTAATTTGCATTAATTATTTAATTTGTATCTTATAGGTATTTAAATATCTAGATACCTCGTCCGATAACAGTTTAAGCTTCAAGATAACAGAAATAACAGAAATTTACTAAATATAATATTAACGGCTATAATTAAATATTATAATTTTTATGATAAAAGTTTTTACATAAAAGCGAATCACTGCCTTATCAGTTGAAAATAAATTCTGAATATACGATTACAAATTTCGTTCAAACTATTTTCCAATTTATAATATAATCACCATATAATACCATCATATAAACGCGATGTTTATGTAATATTTTCAATGAACATAGAGCATTTGCATTTCGAAGTGAGTGACGCCTCGAGCGTATGTAACAGATTTCAACGTATTGCCGAACTTTTTGCGGCACTTGAGAGTTAATTAAATACCGTGGAACGTAATCGTCCGAAGAATTAAATTTTTTCGAATGATGCACTTTTTGCAATTTTACAAACGCCGTGTGCGCAGAGCGCGCTTAATCGCGTGAAAATAACTCGACAGAGCTCGCACAATGCGCAAAAACAGTGGCGCCATCCACATAGGCACCGCGTATCTTTTTGCACATTAAATAAACGACATTTTTCCAACTATATAAATTGTATAAAATAATATAGACAAACAAGTTCATCGGACAAATAAGAGCAAAACGCCGTTTTTAAAGCGAGAGATATGAAATACTAAAAAGTAACTTTAATGCAAAAAAGAAAGATACATATTACAAACGTTTTCGGTCTTAATTTTAGACCCTCTTCAGTGTAACAATTAAAATTTGGTCACGATCTAATAAATAAGTCATCAATAACGCATATAAAAGGAAATGTATAGACGTGCTTTTTTTTAAACCAGCGCAGTGATCAGGACATTTCGTATCTCTCCATAGGATAAAATAACATGTCGCGTGTCGCTGACAGGAAAGTGGAGAGAAGAGATTTCGCGCCTGCTGTTCAGATATTTATTTTATTAAGCCCGACAGGATTTAGATGCTCCAATATCATATCTTCAATATACAATGTAGGAGATGTGCTCGAGCGAGTCACCCTCATACGACGCGCACTTGTGTAAACGTTCCCACTGCCGTTTCCCACGTCTCTTGACCAGACAGTCCAATCGAAGGGAAAAAAAGAGAAAACAATAGAAAAGAACAAAAAAGAATATTGCCGACTATCGATCTAATTTTCGATTCGAGCTAATATTTGCCCATTATATGTAGGGGACTATGTGCAAGCGTGGCTTTTTTTCAGACTGATGACTTAACATATGAAGTTTCTCTTCGGAGAAATCTATCTAAAAGTGTAAAAAATAAAGCGGGAGATATTACACTCCCCGCATTTTTACTTGTTTATTTTGCTTACAAAAAACCCTGAGACAAACCCTGTATAACCCGTTGAGGTAAAACGTTACGATGAATATTTTTTGTGTATATTAATTCCGTAAAATGCGAATATTAGACACTAATTTCCGCTAAAGTAATATACAGCAAAGCGTTCTAAAATTAATAATGATCATTCAATTCACGGTAACTTTAGTAAGAACCTACAATTAATTAAAAATATTTAGTTTCCTTTAAGTACATCTTTTTATTTCAGTCGTTCACACATTTAACCGATAATTACGAAAGAGAATATTACTTAAAAAGATATAACAGTAACATATATCTCATTTTACATAATATTCATTATTTTGATTATTTGCAAACCAAATTGTATTTAAAGGTATCCTCGCATTCCAGTCTTATACTTAGCAGTTAAATATGCGCTCATACTTGCATATAGGCACGAATTATGCGCGCGGCGTCCTATGCTCTACGAGCCAACGCATATTAACGAGCGTGCCGTGCTCGCTATACTAACGAGCGCGATTAGAGCAACCGTTAGATTCAGCTTACCGCTAAACGAATCTCCGCCGAAAGGCCGACGTTTTCCTAAGAAATGGAGAAAGCCCCGATGGGGTTAGATTAGATTAGATTACGAATAAATATAGTATACGATATTCCTTCAATTTGTGAATACATATCCTTGTATATTTGCGATACGCAGAATATATCTCGACACAAACAAAAATTCCATACATGCAGCCAATTTTTAAATCTATAAATATCTGTGCCTTTTTTTTAGTACAATTATTTGCGGATTATAAATTTGTGCGTTACTTTGCAATTAAAATGATATAATAAAATAAAAAATTTTTTGCATTTATTTTTAATATTTATTATTGTAATTTATTATTGTTATTAAAAAATCTGCTGCGTTTAAGAGAAAGTGAGAGAGAGAAATTGACCAACTACATACTTTTATATTAGTGTCGAAAACCAATTCTATGATCGTAAGACCTATTGTAGTTTTCATATTTCGAAAAAAAAAAGAGAAACAAACCGTTTACACATTTGTTGAACTGCTTTCCGCTACACGATAATGAATCGACCTCGCGTTCACGCGTGATACATTTACGACTTGCTTATCGCGGCGAGCGACGTCGAGGACGCCACAACGGAGTCGACATTTTTATCACTTTCGTAGAGACATGGATAAACGGAGTCCTACTTTGAAAAGAAGGTTCATAAAACGGAGCGTCTTTAAGACCATTTTATGATCTTCCGCAAAACGGAATGCCTTTCAATTTGTTCGCGTTGAAGCAGCACTAGATTCAGTAGCACATACAGATCCCGAATATTGTCTCGTTTACGGAGGAGAGCGCGAATATAAAAGAAATACCAGAAAATGCTCGCAAACATATTTTTATACTTTATATCGTCGCGTCTAACAATATAATACAAAATATATCATCATCTCTATAATTTGTTATATCATAATGCCGTCTTTAATTAATCAACTTCAAGAAATTTAGAAACGTTTTGTTGCATCTTCTTATTTTCCTATTCGATTTCTTCCTGATATAATTCATAATCAAAGATCGTCTCAAATCCAACTTAAAATTTAATAAAGCTGTAAATTCGATTATTCTTTAAAAAAAATTTGAACAATGAATTGATTATGATTCGAACGTTTCTTATCAAATTATAAAGAACCAACATAAAGTATTAACCATTTCGAGCGATGTTAAGTGTAAATGGCCTCGTTTCCCAGTTAATTTTAAGTATTATACATAAATTTTGAACCAAGTTTTCTGATATTATAGAGCAGTCCAGGTGACCCCGTTTAAAAGAAAATTCATTAAACCAAAAAGATTTTTTAGCTCCCACGGTATTTTCTTTCTCTCTTTCTCCGAAAAGATTTCTCTAAAGTTAAAGGTCAGCGTGTTGCAGAACCTACTAATGACAGCGGCTACCGTCTTCGGGGCTCGCGCTCGCGAGACCGACTTCGGGAATCGCGGGCTAATAACATTTAAAAGTGCCACGTGAAGGTATCGACGTGCATACTCGCTGCTCGTTCTTTCTTTCGCGACGAGCAACGGAAGGGAGAGGCTTTACTATATCGGCATGCAAGAGAGAGAACGACACGAACGGGGGAGCGGAGTTGTCGACCCAGACGAGAAAACTGCAGTGAAAGCCTGCCTCGCATTCTGGGCCAGACGGAAGAAACATACAAGGCAGACAGTGTAACGGCCTCCTTCGCGTTCTCCGCTTCTTTTATTATACCACCTCTCGCTCCGAGTTCGACGCGAGCGTTCCCGAGCGCGCCTTTCCACCCCCGTTCGCCTCCCTCATCCTCGTCGTCGTCGCGACACTCGCTCGGTTCGTCCTCCCGAGGAGGGAGACGACGGAATAGGTCTCGGTGTTCCAGATACCGTCCGGACGCGTGTACTAGTTCCGTATCAAGAGATATTAAATGTTCAAGCTTGAAATTTTTAATTATCTTTAGGATTTTATAGGTATCTTTATACTCATATTTATATATAAATATACAGCAAAATTGTATTTTATTTCTTTTTATCTAGTCATGTGTTAAATACTTAGAAAATTCCCTATTGTCTAAATAAAAAAATTATCTAAATGTGAATAATGTAGAGTCGGTGTATTGTGCCCCTCTTTCTTTCTTTAAATTTTGTTTGCGTTTATTTTCAGAAACTATTTTAATATTGAAAGTAAGATCGCTTTTTTTTAGATTTTTGTATTTAAAATATGTGTCACAATTTTGGAAATATAAAAAAAATGTAGCATAGAAAACGTAGCTGACAAACAAACTGAACATTTACGAAGAGATTCTTTGATAAATTCTTTGATAAATTCTAATTCGAATAGGTGTTAATATTATTAAATGCTATTAGATATTAATAAGGCTAAAGGATATCTGAGAAATGAGAAAATATATAAAATAAAGATTTATGAACTATTAAGATTAAATATAATAAAAAAGTACTAGCAGAATTTTTATAACAAGCAAAGTATATTTTATCCTAAAGTTTGAAGTGTAGCAAAAATCTATGCAGAAACTACATTATTAAATTTACATTATTAAATTTTCTGATATCATATTTTTTGTAAGTTAAAATATATCCTACAGTTTCTTTCCAAAAATTTACTTCTACTTACAATTAGTGCCATTTTCTCATATCATATTTTTTCTAGGCAAAATATATACAACTTTTTTCGTAGATTTTTCTATAATTATTAAAATACAAATACGACAATTTTTTTTAACAATTTATTTCTACTTAATGCTATTTTCTGATATACTTTTTATAGGTAGAATATACAATAGCTTTTTTGCCAAAGATTTAAATTTAAAATATAGAAGCTTCCTTCCAAAGATTTAAAATATATAATAGTTTTTTTTCCAAAGATATTTATGTATCATACAGTTTTTTTTACAGACATGTACAACAATGTTTCGACAGGCGCGTGTACTTGACGCCTTTTTTTAAAAAGGTCAGTTTTTACAGATTAAATTTCACCGGCTTGTGATCTTTGAGAAACTATGTCGGGTGCACCGGGTCCTACCGATTACCCCTTCGCGCTACGTATGTAAATCATCTGTGCAAGGTGCAACACACCGAGGGTTACCTTGGCAGAATTGATTTTTTTTTTCGCGCACTAGTCACATAAAACACTTTCACCGGCGACGTGGCGCATCGTACGTCCGTCGTAATTCATTTCGCTACCGTGTGTGCCGGCGCTGTCAGGTGAAATAAGATCCCATGCAATACTTTCGCCTAAAACCGCGCTACTTATTAAATATTCGCGACCGATCGTCAATATGCAACCGCAACGGTCAGTCTTTAATGTTTAATAAATAGAGTAGCCGCGCTACACTCCATGCGTGAATAATATACGAATTAAAGACATTCAAAATTGCTCGACACACATTTCGATTTATATATATTTTCTCATAATATCTCTACTTAAGTTAATAGACGAGAAAACGTCATTATGATATACAGAGCATTCCAACATAAACGTTTGAAAGTTTAATGACAGCTTATTTAATCGATTTTATCAACTTAATTATGAAGACATTTACATTGGAAATTGAAGGGTTTTCGCAAAATTAAGTTTCAAGTCTAAGTAGATGAGCAGGAACTTGTCTCTCGGTTAACTTTAAATTAGTTTTACTTCAACGGAAATTTCATTTAAGGCTTGATTAACAGGATGCTTAATAATGGAGATTGAAAAAGTACGAATAAATTCTGGTCAAATCCTCGCTGACGAAAGACCGAATATCCAATTTTCGGATATATCGACGTAAGTTGCTGCTCACAGAAAAATACATCTTACTTACTTCAATCATTTCACAGACAAACATATACATCTTCCTGTAAACGTACAGTCTATAATATCGAATTTAAAAAATTCACTGATATTATACCGATTCCAATTCTTACGTCAGAAGTGTCGTGATTGACACTGCATAAAAATCCTTTACAATTCCACGAGTAACATAAAGGCCTACATGGCCTCTTTTCCGAGGCGATAAGACATATTGGACATTGCACCGTCGCACGTGCAAAGTAAAATCGGCGCGCTCGATGCGCTCGTCGAGACGGGAACGACGCGAAATGTAACGAACGAGGATGCACGCGACAAAAGAAAGCGAATAGATAAGAAAAAGAAGCGCATTTTTTTCGACACACGTACCACTAGTGCCATGTCGCGCGGTTTCGACCCCTGGACGTGGAGGATTCGCGCGCCCAGCTCGAGTAATTTCCTGCGCAGCTGTTTCACGGAGACGCCGAGCGTCTGCATGTAGCGACGCCTCAGCTTCATTTGAACGGGGGAACCGCCAGGTTGCCGTCGGCGTGCCGGAAACAACCACTGACCGTCGACGTCGGCCGGCCTCGTCGAGCTGACATAAACGCACCACTACCACCGCCGACACTTTCGCCCGCCGTGACTTCCACGAACAACAACAAGTCGCGGTCGCGCCTGACGTCGTCGCCGTCGTCGTCGCGACAAACCACACACCTCGACAACCCTCCCCCCGCCGGTCACTTGTAACTCCTGCTATCCGTCACACCGGAACGGCCAAGTTCCACGCTCGGCAGAGCCGTCGGCCGGATGGAGCACTTCGCGGGTCACGACGTCCCGATACTGCAACGCGCTTTCGCGAGAAGCAACACTGCCGTGGGCACTACTCTCGAGAGTCTCGGGTTCCCCGTAGAACTCTGTCCACCGACGACGATCGATCAGCGGGGCCCCGTTAGGAGGAAGCGACCCCGTTCCCACTTAATTCGATTGTATC
Source organism: Temnothorax curvispinosus (assembly GCF_003070985.1). Taxonomy (NCBI): domain Eukaryota; kingdom Metazoa; phylum Arthropoda; class Insecta; order Hymenoptera; family Formicidae; genus Temnothorax; species Temnothorax curvispinosus. The sequence goes on along the minus strand of NW_020212150.1, from coordinate 318,426 downwards.
CGGTGCACCGCGCTCCGCCAGCGATCCCACTTGACCATAAGCGTTACGGTCGTTTAACGGCCTGCGTCTAATGGGAGCAGCAGCGCGACTCTGCCGTCGTGTTATCCCCTTCCCTGCCGCTGTATATCGCTGCGAGAGGAGGGGAGGAAGTTTCTCTCTTGCGCTCTCTCTCTCCCTCCCTCCGGCCGACCGTCCCTGTCGTCCCCCTGCAGCGAGATTCCGTCGTAGTGATTCCCAGAGATTTCCGGGAGAGAGAGGAGGAGAGGCGCGAGTCACTATGCACTCTCTCGGTTCAGTCAGTATTATCGGAAAGTTGGCTGGCGTGCGCGCGCGCCGTCTCACAGACGTTGAATGACGTCGAGATATATTGCCGGCAGCAGCAGTCTAGACGGCTCCGACCTTGACTCCCGAAATCATCTCGCGCGCTCGCGTCGCCGTCGTTGTCGTTGCCGTTGCCGTTGCGCGTCCACCCCAGACCGCGGTGATCTCTCGATTTTCCCATCGGAGAGAGACGGCCGCGGTTATCAATCCCCGAGATCCACGTCGCGCGCGTATCAGGGATCTCCGCCCTCGTACATGAATTTCGTCTCACGGTCGGAAAAGCAGAGGGGAACGCGTATGCATGGGTGAGGGGAGCAAGTTGAAGTAGGCTTGAGGACGGCAAAAGAGAGAAAGAGAGAAAGAGAGAGACGGCTGAGTTGGCCGAGTTCCCGCCGCTGCAGCCGGAGCACGGATGAGAAACGTCAATGCGGCGTCGTCGCCGGGGTGCGTGTCAACGCGAAACTCCACGAGCGCGCTGACGGCGTATTCTCGTTCTCGTGCTTTCGCGGTTCTCGACTCTCCCCGTTGCCCGACGGCACGCGACGTGTTCGGGCAGAAAGAAACGGCAGAGAAAGGACGTGGTTCCCCGTCGGTGTTTTTTTTTTTCGGCGTCACCTCTCCGCACGCGCGCGTGCGCGCGCGCGCGCTAGGAATCGGAGCGAAGAGTGGATGACGGTCCTTCGTGTCGCGGCAGCGACGACGACGACGACGACGGCAACGGCGACGACGACGACGACGCTGCTCGTCGACACAACACCCGACGCATTCCAGGTTCAGCGGCAGACTGAACGCGTCCGGTGTCTGTCAGGCCGCAGCACCGTCGATTCCGCCGCCCTTCCTCGTGCCCCTTCGCCACCCCTCCATTTACTCCGAAGCCGCAGAGCCGGCAGAGCGTTTCCCCTACGGCTCTCCCACCGCACCGTCGCCGTGTCCACCGCCGCCACCACCGCCGCCGCCGCCGCCGCCGGCGCAGTGGCCGCATTTACCTCCTCCTCCCCTCGCTCCTCTTC